>NW_007097737.1:149757-171896 GCF_000164805.1 Carlito syrichta | reverse complement strand
GAGGTCTCGCTGCCCAGGCGGGTTTGAACCCGCGGGCTCAGGCAATCCACTCACCTCAGCCTCCCAAAGGCGCGGGATTTCAGGCTGAGCCACCGAGCCCGGCAAAAAAACCCTTTTGTAAACATGATAAAAGTGCTAATAAGTGGCACAAATGACATACATATATATAAAAGTTTAAAAATATTATGTCTCCCTTTCCTCAGCTCCTTAGGAATAATTACCCATGTTAAAATTTTGGTATATCTACTTCCAAACCTTGAAAACTAATTTGAGAGCAAAACACCATTTGAAGTTGAATGTAAAAAAAAAAAAATAAACTGGCAAGGCAGGAGCAGTGACTCACACCTGTAACCCCAGCACTTTGGGAGGCCCAGGTGGGAGGATCACTTGAGGCCAGGAGTTCGAGACCAGCCTGGACAACATAGCGAGCCCTCATTTCTACAAAAAATTAGCCAGGTGTGGTGGCATGTGCCTGTAGTCCCTGCTACCAGGGAGGCTGAGGAAGAAGGATCACCTGAGCCCTGGAGGTTGAGGCTGTGGTGAGCCATGATTGTGCCACTACATTCTAGCTAGGGCAACAGAGTGAGACTCTGACTCAAAAACAACAATGCCACCACCCAAAAACCTGGCCAAAGATAGCATTTATTTGGACTGAATTTCACTGCTTTACATTTTCTAAAATAGGAAGAGAAAGTAGGGCTCAATAACTGTTTTGATTGATGTTTTCCAGGTTTGATTTAATCATTTAATAAACCGCCACTGACTTAAAGCAGAGCTGAAGCACTTCAGTTACACGCATCAAAATAGATCCCCAAACAGGTCCTGGCCACCCATATGACTTTTAAACCTGAAAAAAATTTTTAAAAATGTATTCTGGGGGAGAAATTTAGGTATAGGTAGTGATTTTTTTTAATTCCCAAAAATAGGATTCAATAATCTCAAATAGTAATTCTTCTGAATGAAGTTATAGCAGCTTCAGTTTAAAACTGCTTCTTATCATTTGTGGCCGAGGCTTGGTATTAAACAGGTACTCAATAAATACTTGTTTGAGGGTAAAAAAAGGATTTTTACTCTTTGCCTTAAAGTCTGCATGGAATGAAGGGTGGGCAACCCCAGCAGACTTCCTCTAAAGTAACAAATAAACAAATGGAATTAGATGGCGGGGTGGGATCAACATTTAATTTATCGTCTTCACAGGGTCTATGTTCCCGTCTTTCAGTTATTTTTTCCTGGAAGCTCACTTTTCCAAACCTCATTCTGTGAAGCTGCTGACAGCTCTATTTTAAGTCATATGATTGATTCAGAATTTTTGGCCTAGATTTTTGGGTAGCATTTTATTTTATTATTATTTTTTTGGGTTGGAGTCTCACTCTGTCGCCCAGGCTGGAGTGCAGTGACACACTCACGGCCACCCCAGCGTCGACCTGCTGGGCTCTGGTGATCTTTCCGCCTCAGTCTTCCAAGTAGCTGGAATTACAGGTGCATGCTACCATGCCTGGCTAATTTTTGATTTATTGTAGAGACCTGGTCTAGCCAAGTTGCCCGGGCTGGTCTCGAATCCACGGGCTCAGGCAATTTATATGCCTCAGCCTCCCAAAGTGCTGGGATGACAGGTTGAGCCACCGAGGCTGGCCTGGGAGCATTTTAAATATATATTTGAGACCAGGTCTCCCTCTGTTGCCCAGGCTGGATTTGAACTCCTGGGCTCAAGCGATCCTCCTGCCTTAGGCTTTCAAGAAGCTGGGAATACAGGAGCACGCCACTTACCCGGCTTTCTTTTTTAAGGAGTAGGACTGTCTATGCTACACATGTCAATTTTATTTATACCACTCATTTGACTCCTTTCACTTAGTACTTTGGTATTCATATTCTTTTCTTTTCTTTTTGAGTCAGGGTCTCCCTTTGTTGCCCAGGCTAGAGTGCAGTGGTGTGATCACAGCTCATTGCAGCCTTGACCTCCTGGGCTCAGATGATCATTCCACCTCAGCCTCCCGAGCAGCTGGGACTACAGGTGTGCACCACCATGCCTGGCTACGTTTTTTATCTTTTTGTAGAGACAACATCTTCCTAAGTTGACCTGGCTGGTCTCAAATTCCTGGGCTCAAGCAATCCTCCTGCCTTAGCCTCCCAAAGTGCTCAGATTATAAGTGTGAGTCACTGTGCCTGGCTGGTATTCATAGTCTTATGTGATTCTTCAATCAGTCAGCATTACTCTTGAATTTGGTTCCTAAGGTTGGCCAAGTCCCTGCTTAGCTAAGGGGGAGAAGGCTAGTTATTCCTTTCAGGGTACGCCTCTTCCTTTGTTTGGGTTTAAAAACTTTTTTGCCAACAGGGTTTAGTTTCAATGTATGATATTCTCATTTTCTCATTCACAAGTTCAGTGTTTTCTCTGTTACTGTTGTTTCTCGGCTTTTCCAACAGCCCCTGAAGAGATGACTTAGTCTATGATAGCTTCTGGTAAATATAATCAACTCTTTCATTCTCACTAGAATCCTAAAGCCCACCCATTCTTGATTATTTTCACTAAGCTTGCTTCTTTGTACCTTTTTTTTTGAGTTGGAGTCTCACTGTCGCCAAGGCTGGAGTGCAGTGGCACACTCACAGCCACTGCAGCCTTGACATGTTGGGCTCAGGCGATCCTTCCACCTCAGCCTTCCAAGTAGCTGGAACTACAGGCATGCACCACTATACCTGGCTAATTTTTTAAATTACAGTAGAGACAAGGTCTTGCCAAGTTGCCCAGGCTGATCTCGAACCCCTGGACTCAGGCAATCCTCTTGCCTTTGCCACCAAAAAAAAAAAGAAAAAAAAGAAAATCATTCATACAATTACATAACATCTTAATAGTCTCTTCTTAGGAAAATAATAATGTATCTGTATTTGAGCAAGAACCCCAGATATTTCATTCAGAAATGGTCAGTTTCCCCCTTAATCAGAAGTTCCTGGGGGGCACCCCTCCCTAGCTAGGATGCTGTACTGGCTTCTAACACACGGTCAATTTTGATAAATTAAGTTCTTTAAAAGCGAGAGTAAAGTATCTTGTTTTTTAAAAGCTTAAGAAGACTTAAGTTTTACGAATGTCTACAGCTAAATTTCAAGCACGGACCAATGGGTAACTTTGTGTAAGATCCAATCAATGTGTAAAGGATACACCCATTCCAGCTTGAGTCTCTTGGTTGGAAGTTCTACTTTTGCTTCCAAATTGTAAGAATCCACTTGGTCTTTGGGCATGTACATGGTAACGGGACGTCCACGAAGAAACATTTTTACATAACCTTCCTCTACAAAAAGAACAAAGATGTTAGTAAGATACCTCAGTGGCCAGCAGACCTGCACACGAATGTTATAGCCTCTCTAACCTTGCAACATAAAAGTAAAAACTCCAACCTTGTATCATTTCTAATTAATATTCTAGGGGAAAAATAACTAACATAAAATTAAACAGTTTGAAATAAAAGTTTATGCCTTGCCTGCTTTTGACATTCTGCTTACTTAAATACATGAAATATCGAAAAAATTATAAAAGGCAAGAAGGAAGTAGATTCCAGCAATGATTTTCCATGACATCTGAGTGCTTACACTTTATTATCAGGAGGGAGAAAAAATACCATCCCCCAAAATTACAGCTAACACAGGAAATTCACTTAAAACTTCTTATTGCGTTCAATGTGTACATGACCTCAATATCAAAATTCACAAAATATTTTTCAATATTTGAATTGACTTGCTATGTTGTAATATAAAAACATATCTTTATGTATCTTTTACATTGGACAATTCTTTCAAGTGTAAAGAACACACAATCAGCAGGAGTGCGTGCTAGGATGCATGCAAAAAGGAAAATGCTCAAAGAAAAGCTAGAAATGGAAAACAAAAGACCCACTGGAGAGAGGAATCAGGAAGCAAAGCTTTCCAGAACAAACATTTCTACAGTAAAATAACTTTTGATCTCTCAATAAACTATAGGGACAAAAGTAAATATCAGTAATATATTGAAATGGGATAACTCTTGGACCTTACAAAAAAACATCTTGGGGTGCTCTGACTAGAGCTTTCAGGATAAGACAACAGCAAAGAAACTGTCTCATGTGTTCCTGATGAATTCTGCTCAGACTCAGAACTCATTGACTTCTGATGCTTCGCTACAGATCAAAGGACCCGACCTTAACGGCACTGAAATCGGGCAATTGGAACGGGGTTGTCTGTACACAATTTGACAGAAAGACCATCCTCAGAGAGAACATCAGTGAGGAAAAGCTATGACATGATTACAGTGCAAGCGAGTCTGTAAGTTTTGTTCTTAATGATTTTCAAACAGTGCCACATGCAATATTACTTTGAAATGAAGAGCCATCCAACGTTATGTCATCGTGTGCGTGTGCTTCGGGTCTTAAAGGCATGCACGTGACACTCTCCACACTGCACGTCAAGTCTGCCTTGACGTGAGAGTCATGAACGTCCTCAGCCTGCGTCCCACTGACCCTCCCATCAGTGTGTGCCTCATTCCCCCCGCGCCACACCCAGCGTCACCGGGGCTGTCCATCTGTGGCCCTACCACCTCTTGCCTCTTCCTGCTCCCCTGGTCAGCCTATACATTGCTGCTAAACCAGCAAGACCCAGACTGGATTTCACAGTCCTTCCTCCATGCGGGTTCCTCCGCCTGCCCTCTTCCTTGCCAGATCTAGGAGGTCTAACCACCTCATCTACCTCACGACCTCATCTACCACAGCCCCCAGGGGGTGCTCCTCTCAGGTCAGGCATGTCTCTCTGCCACCCTGCACCTCAGCCCGTCTCATGCGTCCGCTCATGCTATCCTCTCTGAAGCGTCTTCCCCTCTTAATCCCTCGCTCAGGCTAAGCTCATCAGACGGTGTGGTCATCAGAACTGAAGGCCCTGAGCTGAAGTGACAGGGGCAGGAGCCATGGACTCCATCAGCTCTCTCTGTAAGAGAAGACTGTCATGCCAGAAAACTCACAGAATGTGGGTTACGAATGAAGACGGCATGATGCCATTTCCACAATGCACAAACAGCCCACTGAGGATATGTATAATCCACGTGTATGAGCCATCCACTTGAGAACACCAGTTACATTGGTTGAGCATCCTCATGGTTGAGCTTACTTACTGCACGATTTAAAATTACTGAACTAGGGAGAAAATAAAATTAAATTTAAAAAGCACTGAATTTAGCCTCGATGCTGTTTTGTACTGGTTATTGAGACAGGCGACGTCTAAAATCAAAATGCAGCCAGGGAAAGCAAAGTTTTTTTCCAGGCGTGTTAGGACAACAGCACACACATCACCAAACCTAGAGGCGCGAGTGGGGAAGGCCAGAGGCAGTGCAGGGAACCAAGTCAAACAGTGGGACATCCAGGGGTGGCCCTATAGCTCTCTTAAGGTTTGTACAGATGAAAAATTTCCTGCCATCAGTCAATAACCAATCAAGACCCAGATGATAGCTACTTACGAAAGCCCATCCAAGTAAATGCTCAGGGAAGCTTTTAACTTAAAATAAATTGGAGTGGGTTTGCATCACAAAACGTTTTCATACAAGGAGAGTATCTGTTGGCCTGTATGAAAAAGGTTTCTGCAGCCCGGGTAACAGCTGTGCTCAGAGAGCTATGAGGTTTCCGAAATGCTGCCTACCTTTGCAGTGTGTCACCCGGCGCTTCCCTTGAGATTTCGGAGACAGAGACAGAAGGGCTAGATAAAGAGACGGGAGTTCTGCAGTGTGGCTGACCTGCCTGCCCTGGGAGCGCTCGCTAGCTCACAGGTGGAGACCTACCCTGCCCCCCAGGAGTCAAATCTGGATCCAGGGATCCCGACACGTAAACTCACGACATGGCCCTGTGAGCTCAGGATGTGGCCCTGTGAGCTCAAGGCAATGACGCTTTCAGTGAGTAATTTCACGCTTCCTGAAACGGAAACGACCACTAAAGCACATGCTGATAAATACAATACTCTGACTCTTATGCTTCAATTCCGAATTTAAGAAGGTAACTAGAAAATAAAAACTGAATGCATTTATTGAACCAACTGCATACCTGTCCAATGTTTTTTTGCACTTTAAATGCATTTTTAAATAAGGTTAAGATTCTAAAGAACAGCATTGACCTTATTATCCAATGTGTTATAAAAAGGTATATGAAAGGTATATACGAACTATTAGTTTGCAGTTTAGATCATAGGCAGAAAAAGAAAAGCTACTTTTAGACAATTATATAACTTGATGCATCTGAAACTTTCCCTTTGAGAGAAATGCAAATGTTGATGACAGAATCCAGTTAGTAAGAAAGGAATAACCAAGGCAACAGGAGTCTTTTGATCTAGAAATCCATTACTGCATAGGTGGAGGCCCTCTTCTCTCCCCTTTAGTGACATGTCTTAAATCAGTTTCAGAGGGGGTGAAGGAAGGGCGTGGTCTTTACAACTGTTTTTAGGCTGTCTTGCTGTCATGATCTGAGTCTCTGGACCCCCAGGGAGCACACTGACAGCTATCCATCTGGTCCGCACAAACACCAAAGCTCCTGCGTGTCAAAGGCTGGCCCTGGAAATAGCTGCTTCTCATTGCCCCTCAGGTCCCAAGAAAGTGAGTGAGGGGAATCCACACAAAAAGCAAATCAGACTTACCTGCACTGAATACAGGCTCCTTGGGTTTGCTGCGAAAAGAAACCAAAGACAGTTTTTACAGCGCGCCTCGGATATTGAATCTCACTTACCTGTCTCCACAGCCCCTGCTGTAGAAGCTTGCTACACCAAAGCTGCACACCTTACACGTGTTAACTAGAAAAAAAAAACCCAATTCCACTGCAAAAAGGAACAGGTGCAAACCAACATGTCCAAAACAGGTGTGAGAGATTGTACTCCTGACTATCACCAAAGCTGGGCTTTTTAAATTTTAGTTTTTAATATTTTCAAATAAAGTTTATTAGAGAAAGAAGAGAGAAAAGAAAGGGAGACATCTCAGAGCTGGCTTGGGCAAGAGAAACTGCCAAAGCTGGGCTTTTCATGAGAGCACATGAGTGTTTCGGGAAGGAAAGTACTTGGTTAATCCAGATGTGAACAGCCTTTCTAACTGTGTAAGAGGGTTGTTTTTCTTCCACACTCTTCTCATAGATTAAAGAACTAATTTGAAATTAGCCCATTCCTGACAAAAGATCTCTTGGGTGAGGATTTTTAGAGCTCACCTCCTAGGGAGTGGGACACAAGGTATGAGACAGAGGAGAATCAGGGTGTGGGCTCCCAGCTTGTTTCATATTTTCAAGCAGGAGGAAGTCAGGGAAGCTGGGGGGGGTGGCGACACCCCTGCTGACCTCAGCCATGCTGAGACCACCCCGTGATGGCACCTGGGAACCCAAACCCACCGGGGGTTCAGGACAGAGCAGCGGATGGACTGAGACCAGCCCTAGGGGTAAGCGTCCCAGAGGAAGGGCTTCCATGAGGGGTCCCCAGGTGCAGGAGCTCAGGCAGGCTCTGGCCGCAGGCCCACGACTTCCTGTTGAGGCACCTTCCCCAGCCTCGGCTCCATTCCAGACAAAGACTGGGATGCTCAGGGAGCACAGGGAATGTGAGCAACTACTGAACCCAAGTGTGGGCGATTCCAAAGTCCCTGCTGCTTGCCAGTGCACCACCCAGCTTCCCTGACTTCCTTCTGCCCGGATATATGAAACAAGTGCTCGCTCTGGCAGCACATATACGAACGTTGGAGTGACGCAGAGAAAATGAGCATGGGGTTTGAGCAAGGGTGACACACACATTTCGTGAGGTGTTCCGTATTTTTGAAGGCTGTGATAGATGCTGGAGACTTAGAAGGTGGGGAATGAAAAATGGCCTGCCAGGTACAGCGTGCACAGGTGGGGGTGGTGGGTACACTTGAAACCCAGACTTCTTCACCACTATCCAAAGCAACTATGGAACCAAAAATTATTTATACCCCCTAAAGCTACTGAAATTGAAAAAAGAAAAAAAAAGATATAAAACAAATGGGAAACTAAGGAGAGCATGAGGCATATCAGTTTCATCATTGCTCCTTAAATACTGCTTGCTATACATTTTTTGTATGTGCATATTAAAAAACACACCTGAATGTATATATTCCTAGTATTAGTCCTCCTTAGTTTTGAACTTGAAATACAATGAAAAATACCACAAATAAAAATTACCCTGAATCCCATGATGCAATAAGTGACATTACATACTAACACCTCTGATTTCTAGATAACAGTATGCAGTGCATGGGGTGGACGGGCCCACTCCTTTGCTGATGCTTCTAAAGTGGCTTCCAAGCTGCTCAAATGTATTTTAAGTAGTGAAACCTGCTGCAGTCTTAGTTCTTCTAACCTCTAAATTATGGTAATTGAAAAGAGTGCTACAAAAGCAAGGCCTGATCTCTTCACCTAAAAGCCTAGGTTTTCCTTCGCCTGACCCCTTTGTCTTCCTGACCCCGTCTCCCTGCTGCTCTGTGGACCTGCCAGGCCAGGTCCTGTGTCAGGCGATAGCTTGCTGTCCCTCCTGGACCATCATTCCTGCAGGCAGCCACACACCAGCCACTGCATTAGTTGTGCCCACGGCCAATTCCTGTCCCTCCTCAGGTCCTGTCCCCACCCTGCCCACCCCCTCCTGCTTTATTTTTCTCTGTAGCACTTATTACCCCTATCATTTCCTTTTGTTTCTCAGGAGGCAAGTTCCTGGGGCAGGGACCCGTGCTGGTTTTGTTCACTGCTTTGTTCCCAGTGCCTAGAATACCCTAGACCAGTGGCTGTCCAGGACACGGTGTGAGGCCTGGAGCACCAATGGAATGAATTCCTGGAGCTCCTGAAGAATTCCTCTCTGTCTCCCCCGTCCTCAGACTCCAGCAGGCTCTGTGGGTCCATGTCTAAGGGATGGTGGTGGGGTCATCTCTCGCAATACCATCTCTCCCTGGGGCCCAGAAAGCTGCCGCTGGGAAGTGGCATGAGGCCTGGTGTGCAAAAGGAGTTTCTCTCGGCTCTGCAGGCCCTCAGAACTCCTCATGCAGCCACCCCTCCTCTAGGGGCTCTCTCTCAGTTTTCTTTGTCCCTCCACTGTCTGGAGCTTAGCACAGAACCCACAGAGTAGAGAATTTCCCTTGGTTTTCCTGCTTTACCCTCTGATGACAGCAGGCCTGACCTGCCTCTGCCTCAGTTAGGTCTTCTCAGCATTCCTGTCCTGCTCCCAATCTCTGTCATGAGCACCCACTGAAGTCTGTGGAAAAGGGGGTGTGTATGAAGGGGAGGCTCTTCTTGTGTCTGGAGCCCCCTGGAATCCTAAACAAACCAGCCAGTCCCCATTCAGCCTTTAATAATTCTTCCTTCCATCTGTGAAAGCTCTCTTCTGTTCCTTCCAAAGCTGGACACAGCCATGGGGTCCGGCTCTCCTGAGAAGGGCTTGTCATTTTTTGAATGTTAGCTCATTATACTACTTCGTGACCTCAGTTCTATGGTGGGCTTGAAATAGCTATGCTTTTGTAGATAACCTGGTTTGCTCTCATCTTTTGGGTGGGAGTGACATTCTTGTCAATTTCTGTGTGCTAAGCAGAAGCAGAAGTCTTCATCCAAATTTCACAGATATTATTAGATTCACAGGCAGGGTAAGGACAGAATAAAAGGCAAAACAAAAGACGGCAAAGCAAATCTCCTAATTACAGAAACGTCATCCAAGGGAGGCCAGGCAGGGAATCAAGAGACAGGAAAACTTTTTCATTGTGACTTTGATCACAACAGTAGAAAGATGCAAAAGCTATGAACACAGAAATAAGAAATCTAGAATTTTCCCATGAGATAGAAAAAGGCAATTATGGAACACGTTCCTCCTAGAAAGAGAAAATTCATAGGGGAATCTGAACTCCAGATCTAGGGAATCTCATGGACTTCTGGAGCTGAAGTCTACATGGGGAAGATTGGTAGGTCCCTGTTAGCAGGAGAGAGAAGGGACTAAGAGCACTAACGATGGAAGGTCACCGAGAGAGGAATCTGGCAGTGCTGAGTGTTTACATTTCTTTAAATCGTGCTCTAAACTACGTATCACTTTTTGGCATGCTGTATTTAGAAAAGGTACTATTACTATGTTTCATTGTTTAAGAATGGTGCATTTATATTAAAAATAATAGTATATTTACTTTGGAACTCATCATCCCTACCAATGCCCCACCATCTTCCTGGGAAGAGACCATTTCATCAGGCATGCCAGTCTTATAAATACACCTACAGAATGACAGTGAATGCAGAGTGATGGCATGACCCGAAAGTCAAGATGCTGTGGCCTCTCATCCGTGGACTGGAGCCAGATGCTGGCTACTCATCTTTCTAGAACTCGGTCACTGGAGTCGAGAGTGGGCCCTCCAAGCCCAGCACTCTGAAACATGGTCAGGTTATGAATTCCCTTGGAAGGGGAGATAATTGCCTCTCAAGGAGTATGTTGATTGTCTCTGATGACCCATTCCTTAATACAACCTACTCCATGGAAAAAACTAAGAGGGAACTTAACACTCCCTGACAGCTCGGGTATGGTTCCTTGGGGGGAAGAACGCCCAGTCCTGTTCTAGGAAGGGAGAATGAATACAGGCCCGGAACAAGGCTTCGTTCATTCCTAGCCCAGGTTGGAGCCAATAAGGATGTCTCCCATCCGCCCGTGACAGAAGTCAGCCCTGACGAGAGAAAGGGTTTCCCCTCTGAAGAACAAGCACTCACCACCTGGCCATTCTGGCAACAGGCTGTGGCCAGTGTCTCCAAGGTGAATAGTGCTGCAATTCCATGCAGTTTTTACCGCTTGTTTCATCAGGAAAGAGTTTTGCTGGAAGAGCTTGGCTGTGTGAGCCCTTGTACTGTTTGTCTCAGGAGATGATCTGAAGGACTTTTATAAGACACAAGCTGTCTCTGGGAACCCACGGGGATGCACACTTGTGCCTTCACCGGACAAGTCGCTGCCTGTGGGGAGGGTAGGAGAAGACTAGACATCTGTACCCTGAGTGGCGTGGCTCACACATAGGGAGCATTGCCGCCAACACCGGCGAGGCGCCACGACCATGTGAGCACAAGTCACAAGGCCACCAAACCCCTGACACATTTGCTGTGGACTCTGGGTGCAGGGGCTGTCTAGGAGTGATAAGACTCCTATCTGATGCACTGGGACTAGTGCATCCAAGGTGTGTCCAGAAGGGTACCTGTTTAGACTGTGCCCCAGCAGACATGGCTTCTACTCCGTGAACTCAGCACTCAGCACTCTCATCCAGGTCAGCTCACCTAACCCTGTGTTCCTGAAAGGGGGTTCAGGGGTCAGAGCTTGTCTGCTGCAAGTCCTACAGACACAGCTACTTGTATAATGAAGTCTTGGGTGACTAGGACTGGACCAGAGCCAATAGGGAGCAAATGCTAGTTTTTTTGGTTTTGGTTTTTTGAGTTGGAGTCTCACTTCTTCGCTCAGGCTGGAGTACAGTGGCACAATCATGGCTCACCACACCCTCGATCTCCTGGGTTCAAGTGATCCTTCTGCCTCAGCCTCCTGAGTAGCTGGGATGACAGGTACATACCACCACACTGGGCTAATTTTTTTGATTTTTTGTAAAGATGAAGTCTTGCTATGTTGCCTAGGCTGGTCTCAAACTCCTGGGCTCAAGTGGTCCTCCTGCCTCGGCCTCCCAAAGTGCTGGGATTAAAGGCGTGAGCCACCACACCTGGCCCAAATGCTATTTGAGCAGCGATACTTGTTCTAGATAATGATCAGCAAGGTTTGATCGAGGAGGCATCTATTCCAAAGGTGTGGTTTTCCTGTCACTATTCACACCACAACGATTTTGGCTCTTGGCATCACGTGACTTCTGGTTTCACATGATGAAATTAAGCTTCTGCTGGAAGTCAGAATACTCACCTGTGGAAATAATGATTCTTTAAAAAAAAGAAGCCTGTAAGCAGCTTTTTTTTTTTTTTTTTTTAAAGTAGGAACAGGATCATTTAGGAACTATCTATTAAAAATGTTTAGAAGTCATTGGAGACTCCACTGGGGACAAAACCTACTACTTCTTAGACATTCCTAGCCAGTGCTTCCAGATCAAAACAGTAGAAGGAGCACAGATTTTGAAGACAGTGCGATCTGTGGCTTGGGTGAGGGGCTCTTCTTCCTCTACCACCCTACCATCTACAAGATGGGAACAGAGCCGCTGCGATGCACAAGGCCCTGGCAGGATCAAATAAAATGTGTCACCAAGTGCACAGTACATGCTTATTCATTAATATCATTTCCCTCTTCCTCCTCATTTTCCTGACAAAAACCAGTAAGTATTACTAGACTCCTCACCTAACAGTCTCAAAACTAAACAACAGAGATAATGTCAGCACTTATTATCTTAAAACGTATTAAAATATAAATGACCCCATGGCTTTAAAAGTGAAATAACTGATTTTTCAGCACAAAGGTTAAGTCCCCTAATTTCCAGTGCAAAACGTTTCAAATCTAAAACATGGCGTTAAAATAGTCTACCTGTAGATGGTGCTGTTGACACAGTTCTCGAAAGGCCAAGGTTTTTACATGGAACGCGGTCACAGCGGGTGTTTCGGTGGGTGACAATCGCAGAGATGGCTGTACTCCCATAAGATTACAATACTGTATTTTACTGAACCCTTCCTATGTTTGCACACACAAATGCCCAGCCATTGCGTGACGGCTGCCTAAAGTGCTCTGTACAGTAACAAGCGGCACAGGCGAGCAGCCCAGGAGTGAGAGGCTGTACGCGTGGCAGGGCTGTGCAGGAGGCCGAGCCATCTGGGGGTGTGTGCGTGCACTCTATGGTGTTTGCCCAACGAGGAAATCGGCTAACAATACTTCTCAGAACACATCCTGTTGTCAGACAACACCCACTGTAGACAACATCCTTTTTTTTTTTTTTGAGTTGGAGTCTCACTCTGTCACCCAGGCTGGAGTGCAGTGGCACGCTCCCGGCCACCGCTGCCTCGACCTGCTGGGCTCTGGTGATCCTTCCGCCTCAGCCTTCCAAGTAGCCAGAACTACGGGCACGCACAACCACGCCCGGCTACTTTTTTATTTATTGTAGAGACGTGGACTCACCAAGATGCCCGGGTGGGTCTCGAACCCCGCGGGCTCAGGTAATCCACTCGCCTTGGCCTTCCAAAGTGCTGGGATTACAAACCGAGCCACAGAGCCCAGCCAACAACATCCTTTCATCCACTTAACAAATATTTATTGAGCAGTCACTGTGTGCTGGGCATTGTGCAAAGTACTAGAGATATAAGTACTTAGAGATAATAAGAAGTGACATAGCCTCAGCCCCCCAAAGCCTAAGGAAGGGTGAGGGATGCGTGCGTGTGGGTGGAGGAAGGAGAGAGTCACAGACAGAGTGGACAGGCAGCTGCAAGGAGGGAGCCTGAAAGGCTTCCCAGAGAAGGGGCACCCTGAGCTGAGTTCGTTCAGACCTATCCACCCACCGCCCTCCCAGTCCCCACATTCCAGATACAGTCACGTGACCCTCAAGAGAGGGGAAACTCCCTCACTTTCTAAGTGCTAGAAGGCATCTGCCCTAGAGGAATTCATCAAGCTACGCTCCTGCTTGTGTGGTTTTCTGTAGCTGAGCTTTTGTTTTACGATAAAATAAAAAGTTTTTCTAAGCATGCTGTCTTCTTACTTGGATTGGCGTTTCTTTAATTAAGACTGAGCTTAATCACCTTTTCATTAGTCAACTGGCTATTTCTCTTTCTGTTTAAGTTAGAGTCTCACTCTATCACCCAGACTGGAGTGCAGTGGCCGTTCCCGGCCACTGCAGCCTCAACCTGCTGGGCTCCAACGATCCTTCCACCTCAGTCTTCCAAGTGGCTGGAACTACAGGCATGTGCTACCACATCTGGATAATTTTTTTGATTTATTGTAGAGATGAGGTCTCGCCAAGTTGCCCAGGCGGGTCTCGAACCCGTGGGCTCAGGCAATCCACTCACCTCAGCCTCCCAATGCGTGGGATTACAGGCTGAGCCACCGAGCCTGGCTAACTGGCTATGTCTATCTCCTTCTGTGAGCTGCCTGTTCAGACACTTCATTTGCTTTTTCTATGGTGTCGACTGACTTTTTCTCCCTGGTTTGTGGTGAGTCCTTTGAAAACTAAGGAAAGTGACCCTGTGGTTAGTGTGCCATTTACACTTGTTGTTTATGTGTCTTGTATGTGTCTGTGCACTCCCTGACATGTTTTCCACTACGCTCTGTACATAGATTAATCCATCATGGCTGTGGAGTTGAATGAGTAATGTGATAACAGAAACTTCCAGAGATTCTGATTCCTCCCTTTTCAGGTTGGGGTGAAGGCAGAAACAGGAGTCTGGGAATTCCAAAATGTGCCCAAGAAGAAAGGCCCTCAGATGTGGGGAGTGGGATGAACCCAGGTGTGTGGACACCAATCCCAACACTTTGGGGTGAGGATGATGACATGCATAGCTACTCCTATAGAGCGCCAGCTGCAGACAAGCTCTGCACTGAAGATTCTTTGCACAGGATCTTCTGCTATCTCACAACACCCCTGCAATGTAGAGGTTCTATTTCAGTGGCTACTGAGGATAACCCTGAAGTGGTTAAGTAACTTGTTCACAATTATACAACAAAAAGTGGCAGGGCTGGGACTGATTGTTGCGATAAAGCCCCGTCATTTTAGTCTTCTTCTGTTATACTGACTGGGGTAAAAAGATTCATTCCACAAATGTCTGTTGAATACCTGCTGTGTGCTGGACATTGTTCTAGACGTTGGACTGGTCTGACCTAGTTAGGAAGGCTTTGCGAGTACCTGCATGTCCAACTTAAGTACTTTTGGCTAGAAGGATGACAATCCACATCTAAAATAATGTTGTAGAAGTGCATTTACTGACATTAACCTGTGCTTGTACAGGAAATGAAGACAGGATTACAAGATATGGCCAAGACGCCATTCATGTCAACATTACATACTGTGCTCATGACAAGCTTGAAACAAAGTCTCTATGGAAATGTGATGGATGTTAGGTGGGAGTTCTCTGGGTGGTGAGATCACAGGTAATTTTCATTTCTTTCTTTTTGTGCATCTGGATTTTCTAAAACATGTTACTCATATAATAAATAGATTCCTCAAAAAGGAAAGACATCTTGCTGGGAAAACGTAAGCAGTGCTGGAGAGATATGGGTATCAGGGCACAACAGAGGAGCCACAGATGAAGGCCCTTGAACCCCAGGCCATGCCATGGATTAAAGTCTAGATCACACTGTCAGTGATGCCATAGCCAAAGAAAAGTAAGCACCGGATATGGTGGCTCACATCTGTAATCCTGGCACTTTGGGAAGCCAAGGCAGGAGGATTGCTTGAGCCCAGGAGTTTGAGACCAGCCTAGGTAAAATAGCAAGACCTCATCTCTACAAAAATAAAAAAAAATTAGCTGGGTGTAGAGGAGCACACCTGTAGTTCCAGCTACTCAGGAGGCTGAGGCAGAAGGACTACTTGAGCCCAGGAGATTGAGGCTGTGGTGAGCCGTGATCATACTACTACTCCACTCCAGCCTGGGTGACAGAGTGAGAACACAGAGTGAGACCCCAACTCAAGAAAAAAAAAAAAAAAAGGAAAAACAATTTTGAGCCTTAAGGATCTTGAAGTGAAATAGGCAAAAGACCGTTTCGGCAGATGCTAGTGCTTTAGAAAGGATAAGGGCTCAGAGTCGAGACCCTATTCTTTCTGTAAGGTTCCTGGCCTTACAGTCTCAACACAACAGGGCTGTCCCACCCTGGTGGTCAGGTAATGCCACAGAAAAAGCACCACACCTAAGGGAACACTTTTCACATCGGCATTATTTTGAAGGTTTTTTAAAATATTTGTTGACTCCAAAGAAGGGCAATTTATGTATATGTCACAACAAAGTTTCCAGCAGGTGGCTGAAACATTTCTTACTCTGACAAAATCAGCCTGTTGTAACTTTTAGATAGAAACATAATATCCTGCTTCCAAAATTGATATATATCATTCACCTCCCAAATTACGAAGAGGGAGCCCATTTGATAAATGAAACATTTGGTTAATCTTAGAAGCACAGTTTATGTTAGATGTTGCTAGATATGTACATAGCATCTAACATAAATTGCACTTTTAAATAAGTGGCCATTTTTTGGTCTGGTACAAAATACTTATTTTAAGAAAATGTCTCCATGGGATTAGTATACTGGTTACATTTTACAAGCCTTCCACCAGAAGTTTATTGCCAACTCCCTATTTAATTTTAATAAGTACTTCATGATGACATGAATTACTATATAACTATTAATATCCATTTACCATCAATAATACATAAAGTAAAATATTACATTGCCATATATTGCTTTCGTTTTTAATGAAAATCTTTTCAGTGCAAAGATTACATGCTGTTAAAATTTTGTGGCTTGTTACAAAGTGTTTTAAAATATTGAACATTCTAAGTTCAAGGTCTACCATGTCACAAGAAGGACAGTCAAATCTAGTGAGAGATTTCTAAAGAGAGATACAGCAGCAAAAAGATTGAAACTATCATAAAGAGTACAGTTTTATGAAAGCAAAACATAATTACTTTAAAATAAATTACTGTATCTAAATAAAGGTGAATATTTAGGACTTTACAAACACTTATTTTGTGTTCAACAGTAAGACTTGCACAGTTTATATTGAATGACTTTATACTTGCTGTAATTATTATTACTGAGAAATATATATATGTATATACACCCTGATGTAGGACTGTTTTTTGGATTTTCTAAAACATGTTACTTGTATAATAAATAAATTTACTCAAAAAGGAAAGAAGTTTTGCTGGGAAAACGTAAGCAGTGCTGGAGAGATGTGGGTATCAGGGCACAACAGAGGAGCCACAGGTGAAGGGCACTGAGCCCCGGGCCATGCCATGCATCAAGGTCTAGATCACACTGTCAGTGATGCCACAGCCAAAGAAAAGTAAGCAGGGGAGCCTTGTTCTAATTTACACATGAGCACCATATGTAACAGCGGTTTTGCACACGGCGTGTGAGAAGTTGTGAACTTCATCATCCGTAGCTAACCATCCGTAGTTGCTGCAAGTTACAGCACTGCCACATGGGAAAGATTTGCTGTGCCTACAAACCAGGGCAGACTCGAAGCTGTCCCTATGATGTCAGCATCCTCAGTCACGTGCACCCGAATGAGCTTTCCTGAGCTCAAGAGCACACACCCTGGAACAGCGGGTAGGCTGGGATCACACATGACCCATGGGCTGGCTGGCTCCTGCCGCCTTGTTAATGAGGGTGGGAGTCAAAAGGATTTAATATGTTATTCCCCCCACCCACTGCTGGATTTTGTCAAAATCCGGGTTGCACTCATAGGACTGTGTCACTTATGCTAATGCAATGTAACGCGGGGCACCTGAGAAAAAAAAGACTAGTCACTTAGATGCCATCTAACACCGTCATCTTACAAATGAGGCACATCCTGGTCAGGATTCTGGAAAGCCTCGGAGAGTATCTGCCTCTGCTCTGCACAAGTCTCTCCGAAGAGCAACTATCAAAGCCACGGTGACCACTTACTGGGTGCCAAGCATTATGCTGGGTGTTTTCCCGTAAGTTAGTTCATGTATAAGACTCAAGGGAAGCAAGTAGAAAATCCCTAATTCACAGAGAGAAAAACTGAGACTTGGAGAAGTGAAGGCGGAGCTGGTTTACAAACCCAGATCTTTCTTTTTCTGCAGAGCCTGTGTCCTTTCCATTATGTCTTGCTGCCTAAGGTTGTCCCTACAAGGACATGCTTTTAAAATGTAGGACAGCCTACAGGAACAATGAACAGACACTAGCAAGCGATGGGGAAGAGACCACACTATCCTGAAACCACTGAATGCAGTCATGTTTAAAAAAGGAGTTTGATGGGGACCACCTCCCTACACCTTTCTTTGCATGTGTCACGTTCTGAGACAGGCATTTCTCAGCATGACTCAAGCTCCGCTTTGGTGCTAGGTCCAAGCAGCCTGAGAGTGGGGGCCGTTCACATGGGAATGGAGGGGAAGAATGGTGAGAAGGGGATCAGGCAGCAACTGATTTACCAACTGGACCTGCACTTCTGCTGCTTCTTAGCTGCTGCTTTGTCTGAGTCACTGCTGCTGTTATTCCTAAGGGCCCTGCCAGTACTAGCAATTACCCAAGAGAAGACAGTAGTCCAGTCTCCAAAACCCCCTGGGTGCAGGAAACTCAACCAGCTCTGTGCTATGCTGGCCTCGACCATTCCTGGATTCTGATGAGACAAAGAATTTGTTTCTAAGTGGACATGTTTAGTTGTCTGGATTATTTGGGGGAACATGATTAGAGTTTCCCAGTCTCTCATTTCCAAATCAAAATTTCCTACTGAGGCATTTTTTTCAAAAATCCCTTTGTAAATAGCTTTTATGGAAATATTTACCCAGCACACTTACCAAAGCCATAGGATTTAAAAGATAAAGTGGATCTGGAGTTTACACAATGCAGATTCCTTTTGGAAATTCTTAATAAAAGTCAGATGTGCTGAGGAGGAGCCAAGTGGTTAAGAACTGCCAAGACGTAGACATTTCAGGTCAACTTCCAGGCTTACCCTGAATTCAAAGAAGCTTTAGGCTATGTTCCTCCTCACCCCCAACCCACACTCTGTTGCAGTTGTAACCACTTGACCTTATTTCCAAGGTATTATCACCCAATTAGCATAATCTTCTGATAAGAAGTACTAATAGTCTAAATTAGAAGAAGACATGTCAGTGGTTTATCAAAGTTGCTAATTGACAGTGGACTTGACCTCCTAGAGGTGTAAGAAGTATCTGCTTCTCTTCTAAAACAGTCATCTTGCAGGAATAAAACTTAAAAAGAGTTTAAGCTTCCTTTATAGGACTGAATCGCAACGGATTTACAAACTTGGAATTTTTACAGCTTGTGGGTTGGAGTTGATTGCTTTATGACTAAGCCTTCTCCTTACATGAACATTTGGGGGAAAAAAAATGCTTAGCCTCTGAAGCCGAAATTCCTTCCTGAGCTTTGCTTAAACAGAGAGACCAAAATTAAAGTACAATGTTTAAAAAGTTAGAATAAAGTGCAACGTTAGGTAGATATACCCAGAGAAACTGATCTCATCTACATAATGCATTATGTAGATATAAGTATATTATATAGACATAAAAACAAGCTGCTAAAATGATCAAAAGTAGCATTCAGGAATAAAATGTTACTATTAGCTTCACAGATACTTATCATAATCTAATACAGACTAATCTCATAGAAAAGCTCAAAATTACAAGTAAGTATATTTCATGAAACCAGAAAGAAAAATGGCTCATATTTCTAGTGTTGGCATCAATATTAAAAATAGTCCCTGACATAAAATTACAACTTTTTGGCCATTCTGTCTTAGAAAATACTGCTGACAAACTTAAACAGTCCGCTACAATTAATTTTACAATGTCAGCAAGATGTACTAGAAATGTAAGGTTCTCCCTGTAGAAATTCAGAATGTTCCCCAGTTCCAAGTATTTGGTACTAAGTGATTCTCAGGAACTACCTATGTCGACAGGAGGGTGCTGGGAACTCCTATTCTACTGTTTCTACCTTGATAATAACCATGACTAGCAGCTGGCCTCAAATGGGTGTTTGATCAGCACCCACAGTAATCTCAGGAGAGGGCCTTAGGCTCTAGGAAGCACTCCCAGTTTGTTGGATTACAAGGGGGATCTTCTGATTCACCTTAGGGGCAAGAGGTGATAAAATAACTGAACGGCAGGAACCCAGAGACCAGATGTCCTTACCTCTCACTGTTCTTCTTGCCACTGGAAGAGCTGCTGGTGGAACCCGTCCGGTTCCGGTTTCCTTTGGCATCCCCGTTGCTTTCCTTTCGACCGCCAGGAGACACTCGTTCAGAAGAGCTGGTCCTCTTGATGCTGCCCAGGGGGGATGGAAACAACGATGAGATCCTTAATAGCATCATCTTATTTTATCGCCAAGTATAAGAAATACATGTAGAACATCACACTTCCACATGGACCCTCAGAAGATAGACTGGCTCACAAAACCTAATTACAGAGATCGAAAAGCTTTCCAGCATGTCAACTGAGTCAACACCTCTGCCTGCTAGCTTTGTAACTGAGACACTTAGCACAGTTCAAGGTCAGAGAGGAAACTGAGGCATAAGATCCCCCACAACATGGTTTGGGAGCATCCAGTGGCTTATAGGGAAGTGACCCTGCTCTTGGGCAGGCTTCAGTCTAGACTGTGGTGCGCAGCCAGATCGATGCTGCCCCCAGGAGACATTTGGCAATGTTTGGAGATGTTTTTGGTTGTCACAACTTGGGGAAGGAGGCCACTGCAGGCATGGAGGGGGCAGAAGGCAGGGATGGTGCTACACATCTTACAGTGCACAGACAACCCCTAACAAAGACCTATCCAGCCCAAAAGATCAGTAGCGTTGATACTGAGGAACTCTTGCCTAAAGGCACACTTGGAACAGATGCAAATGGGATGCCACAGGGAGGGACAAAACCATCCACCATATGCAAAGGGCCTTTGTTGGGAGGTGGTGCCCATATGAGGGGCACCATTCTGTGTGACCAGAGGGACTAGCAGGACTGAACGCCTGGGAAGGGAGTCTGGGAAGGCTTCCTGAAGACTGTGAACTTCTGGGAAAGAGCCAATGAATGGCTTGAATGTGTCCTTCTTAAGCAGACGGGAAGAGCCTGCTCTGAAAAAGGGATATCCTATACTCAGGTAATCCACAGGCAAGAGGGAGTAAACCAGGGCCAGGCCCATGGGATGAAGGCTGACCGCTTACCTCTTAGAGCCTGCCATGGACTGAATGTCTGTCTCCTGACCCCATCCGCATGTTGAAATCCCTGCCCCCAAGGTGATGGTATCAGGAGGTGGAGTCTCTGGCAGGTAATGAGGTCATGAGGGTGGAATCCACACTAATGGGATGTGTGCCCCTATAAAAGGGGTCCCAGAGAGCGCTCTCCACCTCGTTTTAGCATGTGAGAAGATGGCCATATGCACACTGGAAGACAGCCCTCCCCAGGACCCAAACCCGCAGGAACCCTGATCTCAGACTCCAGGCCTCCAGAGCTGCGAGAAAGAAGCTTCGGTGGTTTATAAGCTGCCCAGGCACGGGAACTTTATTTATCTTTTTCACTTTTTAAGTGCACATTTCTTTAATTTTTAAAAATATACACAGGAGAAGCCTGTGTATAGGAATACACACATTAACAAAGTATTTCTTATAGTTTGTCAAAAGTCTATTTTAATCAGTTTAAAACTCTATTATAATTACATTTATATTTAACTCATAAATTAAATATATAAGAATTTTTTAAGTTAAAATGAAATCCCTGAAACGATGCTACACTTTTTTTTCCAAAATCAAATGGACCGAGAATATGAATATGGTTTGTGTTAAATAAGGTTTATTGTTCGCTTTATTGCCTACAGTCTACAAGATGCAACTTCACTGTGTGACTCGGGAACTTTATTACAGCAGCCCAAACTGCTTGAGACAAAGCATATAACCCTATGACAGGTATCTCTGTAAAATTGTAAACATCTTCATCATCTGTTTATACATTTCTTGAGATCTTATCTATCATTTCTGTACACCTTGCAGTATCATAGAGAAGTCTGATACATATTTATTCAATGAAAGGATGAAATAAATGGATACATGAACGGAAGCATCAAGCATTGACCCTGTCACCGAAGAGACATGAGTTGCTTTCCTGTAGCACCTGCTCTGTAAGAGAGAAGGAGGGGAGCGATGGGGGCTATTTCAGGGCTGGGGCTCTGGGAAGAGATGCAGACTTGAGTGGGGTCTGGTCTGGACATATGCAGTTGGAGGTGTGCGTGGGTGAAAATACAAGTCTGCAACTCACAAGGGGCTCAGGACAGGATCTGTCCACAGGCATGGAGGACATCACCCCCCGGGGGAGGTGAGCAAGAAGAGAAGAGCCCCCAGGGAATCAGAATTTTTTTTTTTTTTTTTTGCGTTGGAGTCTCACTCGGTTGCCCAGACTGGAGTGCAGTGGCCGCTCCCGGCCACCGCAACCTCGACCTGCTGGGCTCCGGCGATCCTTCCGCCTCAGCCTTCCAAGTAGCCGGAATTACAGGTATGCGCTACCACGCCT
>NW_007097737.1:62858-149322 GCF_000164805.1 Carlito syrichta | reverse complement strand
CTATGTGGCTCAGGCTGGTCTTGAATTCCTGGGCTCAAGGGATCCTCCCACCTTGGCCTCCCAAAGTGCCAAGAGTACATATGTGAGCCCCCATGCCTGGCCAGAAATAGAATTTTTAAAGATGTGGGCTGAGAAACTACCTTGGAAGTCAGAGGTAGCAGAGACACTTGGAGAGAGAAAGGGGCAGAGACAAGGGAACACGTGCAAGACTGGCTAGGGTGCTGGACATCTACAGAGGGTGGGTGAGGACTGGTACCGGGGATGTCTCAGTGGTCTTGGTGGGCCCAGTTTCACGGAGGGTGCGTGGGACCAGATCTCAAGGAGGAGGACGTGGGAGCTGAGGAACCAGGGAAAGGAGGACACCAGCAGCCTCCCATCTCGGAAATCACAGCCAGCCTCCCACAGAGAAGGCTCCTGCCTGGCCTTTGCTGCTACTCCTCAGCACCCAGCAGCCCTCGCTTCCTCACCTCCCCTTCATTCTCTCTCTCCTCCATCTAGTCCCTCCTTAGCCCAGCTTCTGGGCCTTCTTTCGTGTAACTTCCAGTCACTCAGTTAGTCATCTCTTAGCAAGTTTTAAAAAACTGCATGGTGTGTCTGCTTTTGAAAAATCACTTCGCTCTTGGGTGAGCTAATATATATACAATGACCATACGAATGGTAATGATGATTATTCTTTTTTAGATTGGAAAATGTAGTTTATTTAGAAAGCAAATGAGAGAGAGAGAGAGAGAGAGAGACAGAGAGAGAGAGAGAGAGAGAGAGAGAGAGAGAGAGAGAGAGAGAGAGAGAGATTGATTCACTCCTCCAAGGTAAGGAAGGGAGCCAGAGTTTAGGAAACATGGCGGTGGCCATAGTTCAAAGAGCACATGGCCACACCAGAGTTTAGTCAAGCAATGGAATGATTATTTTAAAACACGTTCTGCAAAGTCTTCCTGGTAATGGAGGAAGCCTGGAATGTACAGCCCCAGAATCTTACAACTGGAGTCAGCATGGGTGTGCCCTAAGGTCAAAATGTGAATGTTCAGAATGCTCAATTTGGGGACAAGGAAATTACAGATCTTAGGAGAGCATGACATTTCTGAAATTTGGGACTGAAGTCTAAAAATTACATAAATCTTTGGACTTATAGTTCAAGATGTTCCAATGATGAAAACACCAAGCTAATTTGACTTAGTGGGATTATTCTCTGCCAAGAGCCTAGCACAAGGCTCAGAAGCACACTTTGCCCTGACCAGCTGGCAGCCCGGGAGATTCTGCTGCTGCAGAAAGTAGCCCAGAGCACGGCCTCCAGGCGTCCTTGGGGGAGTTCATGACAAGTTCACAGGCAACTTAAAGATTGTATAAAGCACCCTTAAAGAACTGAAAAACCATGACTCTGAGTCAATTACAGCAAACACTGATTTTCTTTTCTTTTTCTTTCTTTCCCATCTTCCTTCCCTCCCTTTTCTCCCTCCTTCCCTCCCTTTCTCTCTCTCTCTCTCTCTCTCTCTCTTTTCTTTCTTTCAAGTCAGGGTCTCACTTTGTCAACCAGGCTGGAGTGCAGTAGTCTGGTCATGGCTCACAGCAGCCTTGACCTGGGCTCAGGTGATCCTCCTGCCTCAGACTCCTGAGTAGTTAGAACTACAGGTACATGCCAACACACCTGACTAATTTTTTGTAGAGATGGAGTCTCATGTTGCCTAGGCTGCCAATTTTCTAATAATTCACACTCAGTTTGGTAACTGGGAGAGTTCATGGGGACGTCAATGAGGGAAACAGTAGCCATGGCAGCAAGAGGTAACATGAAGTGAGAACTTTGCATTTTACAAATTTATTTAATTAAACCTCAGAACTCTCCGGCAATGGTACCATTGATATCATCATCCTCATCTTACAGATGAGAACACAAATTTAGGAATATGAAGCAACTTGTCTGAGGTTACAGCAGGCATTGGGGTTCATGACTTCACTGCGCTCAGTATTGGGTCACCTAATTAAGACCACCTGCAATTCATGAGACACCAAAGTTCACTGGTTTTGGAGGACCTGTGGAGCATCTAAAAAGCCAATATATGTCAATAATTAATATAGTGACATGATTTAAAACTTTATGCATGGTAGGCACTGGATAAAACATTTAAGCTACTGTGTTAAAATGTAGATAAAAATACTGAAGAAGTAGCTAGGGTTACAAAGTAAATCTACATTCCTGGCAAGGTATGGTGGCTCATGCCTGTAAGCCCAGCATTTTGCGAGGACTGGGAGGATCACTTGAGCCCAGGAGTTCAAGATCAGCCTGGGCAACAGACCTTGTCTTTACCAACAACAACAACAAAAAAATTAGCCAAGTGTGGTGACATGTTAGTCCCAGCTACTTGGAAGGCTATGGTGGGAGGAACTCCTTAGCCCAGGAGGTCAAGGTTGTGGTGAGCTGTGATTGTGCCACTGCACTACAGCCTGGTTGACAGAGTGAGATCCTGATTTAAAAAAAAAAGTTCCCTCACCTTGATATCAAGCTATTCAGTTTGTTAGTACAGGAAAGACTCATGGACCTGATGAATCTGCATATAAAAGGCACAGAAACAAAGCAAAATAAAATGTATGCAATAATAAAAACATGGGAAAATACTTGATAAGTTTCAATAAATTGCAGGACGCACACATCAAAATGGAAAAACATTTTGACTTGCATATATAGATCTGGATATAATCCATCACAGCTCTTTCAAGATATCTGTCATTCCCACATTTGCATTAAAATGTTAAACTTTTTTTTAAAAGTGTGATTGTCCTATACATAGAAAAAAACAAGACATTTCCTTTTGAGAGCCAAGAGCTCTTATGAATTAAAGAGGATTTACCAGGACTCAAAGTGAAGGACAGAAAAGAAAGCTTGAAGACAAGACATTTGCAGTAACGAGCGCGGCCAGAGAGAGCAATCCCATACCCTCCCTGCATGAAGCCTCCTTAAACAACCAGCAGGGAATATCAAAGAAGCTGTGCTCCCTCTGGACAGCAAGGGAGAAACAACGCTCTTTATTCTGAAAGTGGCAGAAATGCAGGCTGCGAGAGGTTGCACAGTCATGCAGCAGGTTTTCTGCACATGAGGCAAGTATTTTGGAGTAGAAATGCATAGACACCCCCATGCTTTCTCTCCCTTCTGCTCTCTGCCCCCACACCCAGTCTCAAAACCTTCCAAGCTCTGAAAATAAAAAGTTCTTTATATCACCTTACATATGCAGTCAACAGGTTTTGCCAATTAAAATTTTAGACATAAAATTCCTGTGGTGGGGACTGGTTATAGAAGAAAGGTAACCATTCTTCTTCTATGGCTAATAATAACTCGAAGCACAAGAAACTATCATGCCTTTCTTTCATCGTGTGATTTCGAATCAAGAATTGATTTTTCCAAGTTTTGCAAAAATATCCCACACTTTTTACAACCAGAATGGAAATATGACAGATGGCATTTACGTGTGAGCAGAGATTTTCTGATGATTCTGTCTATCATGACAGCAGGGGTGACTAGCCCCAGATAAGAACAATGATCTGCCTAACACATACTTATTAGGCATTGACCAGCTATTGTACTGTGCAGAGTTCTGAAGAGTGGACAGGGGTCCAGGACCCACCTGGCTTTTATCCTGCAAATTATGAGATAATTCTGACAGCCCGAGATAACGCACTTCAACAATTAAATTAAGAAATGCTCTTATGTTTCACTGTCTAAAAACATCCCTTTGTTAGCCAGGTGTGGTGGCACACGCCTGTAGTTCCAGCTACTTGGAAGGCTGAGGCAGAAGGATTGCCAGAGTCTGGCAGGTCGAGGCTGCAGTGGCCGTGAGCGTGCCACTGCATTCCAGCCTGGGTGACGGAGTGCGACTCCAACTCAAGATAAAAAATAAAATAAAGTAAAAACATCTCTTTGTGGTAAAGTCCAAGTCAATTTTCAGGAAGTTCTGGTGGTCTGAGAGAATTGTAGTGAATTCCAGATGGGGGGAGGGGAAGAAGTATTTTTTTCTACAATACGAAGCCTAGTACCCTTAGCTAGTGGGGAGAGCTGTATAGCTGTCATTACTGACACGGGGATAGGTCCAGTGGGTCTTCCTTTGTTCATCAAGATAATACTTTCATCTCTATTTTGCTGCCAAGAAACAGACTCAAATATGGACTTAGTGCCTACATTTCAATGGACCTGAATAATAAACATATTAGCTGTAATTTTTAAAAAATCAAGTGAAGTCTGATTGCATTTCTCTATTGTTTAAATCGCATGTATCTGTCCAGCACTGACCTCAGTGTGGTCACAAATGCTGTGCTTCTAACAAGCGGAGTTATTTTTCCAAAGGACTGTTGGCTGTTTGTTTGGAAGCAGTAGGCATTTACCATTCTACCCCACACTCGTCACAGGGCATTTTGTAGAGAATGCTTTTTGTACCCGTTTTGTTCTTTTGATCTCTCGGCTCACAGCTCTGCCCTATTGTAATTGTCTACGTATGAGCCAAGAGAATGAGTGATTGTCTCTTTTTTGAGCCCAGTGGAAATGTTACTCCATTGTCAGCTACAGCGTCCCCACTGAGCAAGGTGTAACCTACAATGGAAGACATTGGAAGCTTTCTGCCTTTTTTCCTTTGCCTAGTGGAAACAAAGCTTTTCCCAAGGATTCCAAATCAAGCCCTCAATCGCAGTCTTAATTGGCAACACAAAGCACAACCCCTGGGTGCTGGACTACTTCCAAAGGGGATTTTGTTCTTAAGCACCAGGCTGAAAAACCCCAGAGAAAAGAAAACAAACATATACCCATCCGCACACCACATATGCCCCAACTCATTTAATTTGGGACTCTGATTACAGAAAATTCCTACATGACTGTAAGCATATTTGAAATGACTTGGAAGTTATTTCAATCCTAATATTCAGAATATCCAGCTGGCTTCTTTCTGTTTTCAAAATTCTCTCCTAATGAGAGATATATAGGAACTTGACCACAGAGTAGCAATTAGATGTTACTGTTCATACTTCCAGCTTTCAAATGGATGGGAACTCACATTCATGGATGTCCTTAAAGTCAAAAGAAAAAAAAAAAAAGAATCACTGTACTGTACGCTCAAAACTCAGAGTCTTGGACACTCAGTCTAGAACACCTTGTACTTCTAGTTGGCAGCTATATGTTGACAATAGCTTATCAGATGAATCAAACAGATTATTTTATAAATTATAAAGAAAAATCTAGAGAGGCCTTAGAATGGTTTGGGAGGGAGAGAGCTGCTGTTTAAATTCTAACACACTAATGTATACACATATATAGTATGATGCCTACTCATAAATCCAAATTTTCTTATCTGTTCCTTCCTTCCTGTCTCCCTGGCCTCCCTTCTTTCCTCCCTCCTAAGATAATATTGTATAGAGTGATCACTACCCGTAAGTCCTTTCACATGTGGCTGAAACACAGGGGCAGAAGATCCAGGCCTCTGCTCACAGCCTAGGGCCTGTTTCTTTGCTTATTGAAGCCCCTTATTAATGGGCAGTTCTGCTTCTCAGACTTGCCACTGATCAGAAATTTCCACTCAGCATCACTCGCACTCCTGAATGTTGCTCTGCTGCCCATAAATCGCATACAGAACAGGACGGGGCATAAAAGAGGGATGAGTTGCAAACAGTAATTATATCAAGCATTTTTCATGAGCAGATGTCAGGGCTGACCTGGAAATCTTGGCGGGAAGCAGCCAGGCACCAGAAAAGGAACGCGGGCTTTGGAGCCAGAAACCCAGGCTGGGGCCCCTGTTGCCCCCTCTCTAGCCGCAGGACTCTGGGGCAAGTTATTTCGCTTTTCTGTGTCTCTGTTTACTCCTGGGCAAAATAGGGATAATAATATCTACCATGCAAGGTTGTTTTGAGGCTCTGAGATAATAGTACTAAACACCTGGCACTTAGTAAGCATTTGTGATCACAAAACGATTTCCACCATCATCACTGATTTAAAGAGGGGGTGAAGGACACTCTGATACCTCCTTGTCTCTTTCACATGCTGTGAAAAAGCATCAATTACAATCCACAGCACAGACTTTCTCCCGTGGTCAGTTTCAGAAAACTCATAACCCATTCTAATCCTACCCTGAATAAATGTTTCAAATATTAGAACTAAAATTACAAACTTCCAGGAATTCTAACAATCATACCAATTAATCCTAACAGGTCTAAGAAAAGTACACAAAGTCTATTAAACTATGGGCATTATTACACACATCAAAGTTACTTTGGACCAAATGTAGAGACTTCTACAAAATCCAAGAGAGCAAGAATGCTTCACATAGGAGAGGAGACTCAAAAACAAACAAACAAACAAACAGAAAAACCCCACTCTGGAGTCATCTTTTTGGAGAGAAGGTCCCTCGTAGTACAGGCTTTCTTTGCTAAGTAAGGAATCCATCGGTATCAGTATACCAGCTAGCATTCTTATGAGAGGATGAATTTGGCTTCAGTGAAAAAAAATTTTTTTGGAGACTCAACACACTGGCCCATTTCATGATGGGTGAGATTTACAAGGGCACCTGCCCACACTGTGCTGAGTGTTCAGCAGTTTTTGACCCCAAACAGCAAGATGCCCATGCCCCACCCTCCCTATTCACCCAATTTTGCTCCAAGCAACTTTTTTTTGTTTGTTTCCAGGGATGAAAAACATCCTCAAAGGAACACATTTTGCCAATGTGGAAGAGGTGAAACAAAAAAAATGACAGAAGCGCTAAAAGGCATCCAAACTAACGAATTCAAAAACTTTTTTAGCAGTGGAAAAAGTGTTTCGATAGGTGCATTGCATCAAATGGAGAGTACTTTGAAGGTGACTGAAGTTTAAACATGTAAGAATAAATACACAGTTTTTCATGAACAAATCCTGGATTTCTGGGGTTCTTCCTCATATGCTCTTATGAAGAAGCAAATGAACCGAAAGCTAGAAATTGTAACTACACTTCAATTTTTACTATTATTTTTTCTTTCATTTAAATTCAAAATATGTAAAGATACAAATTATAAAATTCTGTTTTCTTCAAGAATAAAGAGAAAGAATCTCATGTTTTCATTACTACAGGCAGACCTCAGAAATATTGCAGGCTGAATGCCAAACCACTGCAACTAATGACGGTCACAATAAAGTGAGTCAGACACATTTTCTGGGCTTCCTAGTACATTGAAAGTTAGGTTTGCTCTGTAGGGTAGTCTATTAAGTGTGCAATAACATTATGTCTAAAAAAAAAAACACATACCTTAATTTCAAAACATTTTATTGCTAGAAATTGTTAACAATCATCTGAGTCTTGACTGAGTTGTAATCTTTTGCTGGTGGAGGGTCTCGCCTGGATGTTGGTGCCCTGACTGATCAGGGTGGTGGTGGTTATGAAGGCTAGGGTAGGGGCAACAGTTTCTCAGACTAAGACAACAATGAAGTTTTCCCCTTCAACTGACTCCTTCTTTCACAAAATATTCCTCTGTAGTTTGTGATGCTGTTTGATAGCATTTTGCTCACAGTAGAACTTCTTTCACAACTGGAGTCAACCCTTTCCAACCCTGCCTCTGCTTTATCAACTAAGTTGATGTAAAAGCCTCAGTCCTTTGTTGTCATTTCAAGTGCTCACAGCATCTTCACCAGAAGATTCCATCAAGAAACTACTTTCTTTGCTCACCCTAGCAACTCCTCATCCACTTTCTCATGAGATGGCAGCAATTCAGTCCCATCTCCAGGCTCCATCTCTAATTCAAGTTCTCTTGCAATTTCCACCACATCTATAGCCACTTCCTCCACTGATGTCTTGAATCCCTCAAAGTTATCCATGAGGGCTGGAATCAATGTTCCTAATGGCATCAAGAATGGTAAAAGCTTTCCAGAAGGTTTTAATGAACTCTGCCCAGATCTATGAAAGGAATCATTATTTATGGAAGCTATAGCCTTATAAAATTCCTTAGATAATAAAACTTGAAAATAAAAACTATTCCTTGGCCCATAAGCTGCAGAATGGATGTTGTGTTAACAGGCATGAAAACAACACATTTATCTCCTTGTATACCTTCATCAGAGCTCTTAGACAACCGGGTGAGTTGTCAACGAGCAGGAGTATTTTGAAAGGAATCTTGGGGGGGGCAGTGGGTCTCAACAACTGGGCTTAAAATATTCAGTAAATGATGCTGTAAACAGATGTGCTGTCATCCAGGCCTTGTTGTTCCATTTATAGAACATAGGCAGAGCAGATTTAGTATAATTCTTAATGGTCCTAGGATTTTCAGAATGGTAAAAGATCATTGGCATTCACTTAAAATCACAACTACAGGGGCCCTTAACAAGAGAGTCAGTCTTTGAAGCCAGGTATTGACTTCTCTGCTCTACCTATGAAAGTCCTAGATGACATCGTCTTCTATCCAATATGAGGTTTTTCTGTCTACACTGAAAAATCTGTGGTTTAGTGTAGCCACCTTCATCATTGATCTTAGTTAGATCCAGATAATTTGTGCAGCTTCTCCAGCAGCACTTGCTACTTCACCTTGTACTTTATAGAAGTGGCTTCTTCCCTTAAACCTCATGAGCCAAGCTCTGCTAGCTTCCAGCTTTTTTTCTCTAGCCTTCTCACTGCTCTCATCCTTCACAAAACTGAAGAGAGACAGGGCTTGCTCCGGATTAGGCTTTGGCTTGAGGGAATATTGTGGCAGGTTGGTCTTCTATCCAGACCACTAAAATTTTCTCCGTATCAGCCATATGGTTGTTTTACTTATCATTTGTCTGTTCACTACAATGGATTTTTAATTTCCTCCAAGAACTCTTCCTTTGTATTCAAAACTTAACTAACTTTTTGGCACAAAAGGTCTTGCTTTCAGTCCATCTTAGCTTTCAGCATACCATCCTTACTAAACTCAATCATTTCTAGTTTATGATTTAAAGTGAGAGATGTGAGACTCTTCACTTGAACATTTAGAGCCCATTGTAGGGTTATTAATTGGCCTAATTTCAATATTGTGTGTCTCAGGGAATAGAGAGAGAGAGAGAGAGAGAGAGAGAGATGGTGGCACAGACAGCTGGGAGGACAGTCAGAACACACATCTTTATTGATTAAGTTCACTGTCCTATGTGGGAATGGTTTGTGGCACCCCAAAGGAATTGCAATAGTAATATCAAAGAACACTGATCAAAGATCATAATAAAATATATAATAAAGTGAAAAAGTTTGAAATATTGTGAGAATTCCCAAAATGTGACACAGAGATGAAGTGAGCACATGCTGTTGGAAAAATGGCACCAATAGACTTGCTCAGTACTGGTTTGCCACAACTTTTAATTTGTAACAAAATGCAATATTTATGAAACACAGTAAAGCAAAACACAAATTATACACAGTCAATCTTGAAATTAAAACTCACTCAAACTATCAATGGTCAAAGTAGAAATAAAAGGAAATTTAGGAAATATCTGGAGACAGATGAAAACATATCAAAACGTACAGGGTGCAGTGAAATCAGAACTAAGAGGGAGGTTTACAATGGTAAATGCTTACAGAAGAAGAAGAAGCATGTCCAGTCAACCACCTAATTTTATACCTCAAGTAACTAGAAAAAGAAGAAACAGCAAAACAAAAAGTTAGCAGAAGGAATAAAATAATGATGATTAGACCAGAGACACAAGAAATAGAGAATTAAAAAAAAAAAATAGAGAAAATCAACAAACCAAGAGCTGGTTTTTTGAAAAGATTGGAAAAATTGAAAAACCCTTAGCTAGAAGGAAAAAGGACAAAAGAGAGTAGATTTAAATATCTAAACTTAAAAAGAGGGTTACTGATGATAACTGATGTCATAGTAATAAAGAGGGTTACAATCGACTGCTATGAACAGTAGACTAATTCCTAGAAACATATAATCTTCCATTATATTTCTTCATAAAGAAGTAAAAAAAGAATATGAACAGAGACCTACACTTGTAAAAAGAGTAAGGCAGGAATAAAAAAAAATCTTCCAACAAAGGAAAGCCCAGGACCAGATGGCTTCACTGAAGAACTCCTCCAAACATTTAAAGAAGAAATAATTCCAAATCTCCTTAAACTCTTCCAAAAATTGAAGAGGAAGGAACACTTCCAAATTTATTCTATGAGGCCAGCATTATTCTGATACCAAAACCAGACAAAGACACAACAAGAAAAGAAAACTACAGAACAATATCCCGGGTGAATATTAAAGAAAAAATCCTCAACAAAATACTAGCAGACTGAATTCAGCTGTACATTTAAAGGACTGTATCCCATGACCAACAGGGATTTATACTTGGAATGCAAGGGTGGTTCAATGTATGAAAATCAATCAATGTAATACATTACATTAACAGAATGAAGGAAAAAAACCACACGATTATCTCAATTGATGTAGAAAAAGCATTTGACAAAATTCAAAATCATTTCATGATAAAAACACTAAACAAAATAAGAATAGAAGAAAACTACCTCAACATAATAAAAGCCATATATGAAAAGCCTATAGCTAAAAATCATACTCAATGGTGAAAGACTGGAACCTTTTCCTCAAAGATCAGGAACGAGGCAAGGATGTTCACCGTTGCTTCTGTTCCTCAATATAGTACTGAAAGTCCTAGCCAGAGCAATTGGACAAGAAAATAAACATAAAGTACTCAAACTGAAAGGAAGAAGTAAAACTCCTTATCTTTTTGCAGATAACAAGAACTTCTTTTTTTATTATTATTAATATTGATTTAAAAAAAAGAATAAAAAACCTAGAACTTCTATGTAGAAAAACCATTAAGATTCTGGAAAAAAAAAAACCTGTCAGAACTTATAAATGATCTCAGCAAAGTTGTAGGATATAAAGTCAACATAGAAAAATCACATATATTTCTATACAATAACAAAGACCAGGCCGGGCTCGGTGGCTCAGCCTGTAATCCCAGCACTTTGGGAGGCCAAGGTGAGTAGATTGTCTGAGCCCACGGGTGCAAGACCCACCTGGGCAACTTGGTGAGACCTCGTCTCTACAATAAATAAAAAAAATTAGCCGGGCATGGTAGCGCGCGCCTGTAGTTCCAGCTACTTGGAAGGCTGAGGCGGAAGGATCGCCGGAGCCCAGCAGGTCGAGGTTGCGGTGACCGGGAGCAGCCACTGTACTACAGTATGGGCGACAGAGTGAGACTCCAACTCAAAAAAAACCAAAAACAATGACCAATCTGAAAAGAAAATTAAGAAACCAATCCTATTTACTATAGCATTGAAAAGGATAAAATACTTAGGAATAATCTTAAACAACAAGGTAAAAAACTTATATACACTGAGAACTGTAAAGCAGGCTAAAAGATGATACAAATAAATAGAAAAACATCCCATGCTCATGAACTATAAGACAATATTGTTAAAATTTCCATGCTACCTAAAGTAACCTACAGCTTTAATGTAACCTCTATCATTTCTTTGCAGAAATGGGGAAAAAAATCCTAAAATTAATACGTAATTCCAAGGGACCCTCAATAGCCAAAACAATCTTGAAAAGGAAGAATAAAGCTGGGGGCCTCATATTTCCTGATTTTAAAACATACTACAAAGCAACAGTAATCAAGATGGTGTGGCATTGGCCATAAAGATAGATATGTAGATAAATGGTAAAGAATAGAAAGCCCAGAAACAAACCCTTGGATATGTGGCCAAGTGACTTTTGACAAGCATGTCAAGACTACACAATGGGGATAGGATAGTCTGTTCAAGAAATAAATATTGGGAAAATTGGATATACATATGCAAAAGAATGAGGTTGGATTCTTACACCATATACAAAAATTAACTTAAAATAGATTAAAGACCTAAAAACAACACCTGAAAGTTCTAGAAGAAAACACAGATGAAACGCTTCAGGACTTTGGATTTGGTAATGATTTTTTGAAAGCACAAGCAGCAAAAGCAAAAATAAGCAAATGGGACTCCATCAAACCTAAAAACTCCCGCATGTCAAAGAAAACAATTAATAGGAGGAAAATGTAACCTAGAGAATGAGAGAAAATACCCGTTAATCATATATATGATAAGTAGTTAACATTCAGTATAAAGAACTTCTACAATTCACAACAAAATAACCTAACTAATAAATGGGCAATGGTTTTGAATAGACATTTTTCCAAAAAAGATATACAAATGGCCAAAAAGCACATGAAAAGATGCTCAACATCACTAATCACAAGGGAAATGTTAATCAAAATCACAATGAGATGTCACCACACACATATTAGGATGGCCACTATCAAAAGAATAGAAAATAAGTGTTAATGAGGATTGGAGAAATTGGAACCCCTGTGCACTGTTAGGAGGAATGGAGGATGGTCTAGTCATTACGGCAAAGTCATTATGGAGGTTCCTCAAAAAATTAAAAATGGATTTACCCTATGATCCACTTCTGGGTACATTCCCAGAAGATTTGAAAGCAGGGTCTCAAAGAGATATTTGTACCCTCATGTTCATAGCAGCATTATTCACATGGCTAAAACATGGAAGCAAACCAAGCATCTATTGATGGATGAGTGGATAAGCAAAAGATATGTGCATGCGACGGAATAGTATTCAGTCTAAAAAAGGCCATCGGTCACATGCTGCAACATGGATGAACCACGAGGACATTACACTAAGCAAAATAAGCTAGTTACAAGAAGACAAACACTACACATGTGATGTTACTCATATGACATATCTAAAGTAGCCAAAAATCCTAGAAATAGAAAGCTGAGAGGTGGTTGCCAAGGGCAGTTTCGCTGGTGGGGGGCGGGTCACTGTGTTGTTTAAAAAGTATGGAGTTTCAGTTTTGCCAGATGGAAAAGGACTAGCGATCTGTTGTACAATCATGTGAGTATATTTAACACTACTTAAACGTGGTTAAGATAGTACATATAATGCTATGTTGTTTTTTAAAAACTTTTGCTTGTATTTTTTTTGTTAAGAGACAGACACTCAGTATATTGCCCAGGCTGGACTTGAACTCCTAGGCTCAAGTGATCCTCACACCTCAGCCTCTGGAGCTGCTGGGACTACAGGCATGTGCTATTACACCTGGTTGGCTTTCGTGTTTTTACCATAACAATAACAAAAAAGAAAGAAATCATAATGAATGGAAATTTAAATCTTAAAAAGAAGGTCAATCTTGTCAATCTTACAACATCTATATGAATAAAAATCATGTCTACTACTGCCAAATATAATCCAAAATGTCATTCTGCACTCATTTTGAGTAGAATTTATTCCAAAAACTATTAAACAGATATGAAATTAGGCCTAGAATTTAATTTTAAAGTTCCAAAAAGCACTGCAAATCCAATTTTCTTGACATTCACAAAATATAAACACGTGAAACTCTATCTGCTAAAACAAAATAAAAATCTGCTTGGTGAAAGACAGGCTATTATGTATAATCACTCTCTCTATATATATAAAAGATGCCACATACATAAATTTGTTTAAGATGGTTATTGCCTTGGTATCCACTTTTAGGTCTAACATAAGTTGTATGAAACCCAGACACACTATGTTGCCCAAGCTTGAACTCCAGCCTGGGCAACATAGTGAGAGTCTGTCTCTCAAAAAAAAAAAAAGCAAAAATGTTTTTAAAGCCACATAACATTATATGTACTATCATAACCATTTTTAAGTAGTGTTAAGTATACTCACATTATTGTGTAACAGATCTTTAGTCCTTTTTCATCTGGCAAAACTGAAACTCTATACCTATTAAACAATACAGTGACCTCCCCGCCAACTGCCCTTGGCAACCACCTCTCGGCTTTCTATTTCTAGGATTTTTGGCTACTTTAGATATGTCATATGAGTAACATCATATATGTAATGTTTGTCCTTTTGTGACTGCTTATTTTGCTAGTTAAAACCTCCCCTCACTGTGCAGTTATACATGGCATAGCCTGCTTGTTCCTCATCTCACTGACCCAAAACCCGGCACACTCCACAGCTGCTGACCAAGATAAAATCTCATGGTCAATGCCAGAATCACGTCAGTAAGTTTCCCACTGTCCACGTTTTTCTTTAAATTAGCCAATCCACAGCCCCTTGAGGAAGGCTAAGGGATAACATCCTCGGGTCTTCATAAAGGCATAGCTCCACAGGTCCTCACTCTCTCTCTTGCTTCCCACTTGCTGGTTGAGCACCCTGCTGGCCCTCGTGGGCACTCCACGTCTCTCATGGACCTGTGAGTAATAAACTGCTTCCGTTCTTTCATGTATTTTGTTGAGTCATCTCCCCTTGTCTCAGCTGACACACCCAAACCTATCTTCTTTCTCAGTCAGGGCTCTCCTGGAGAGTGGCTGTCTGGGTAGGAATAAACTGGACACAGGTCAGACAAGAGCCAGAAGGACATCTGCCAGTATAAACGCATGTCCTGTGAGAGGGGCACCTGGTCAAAGGTCTGTCACAATAAAGAAGTGTCCTGTGAAAAGCACACTGTGAACATCTATGACCAAAGTCCCTGGAACCCTGCCAGGGCAGGGCTAGAGTTTATAGCCACTTTCCAGAGAGACCTCAAGTCCAAACTGAGGGAAAAGACAACAGAAGAGAAGATGGGATTGCCAGATTTTTCATTCCATGTCACAAGCCAGCATCAAAGGAAGTACTGAGTCTTCTAAGCTCGCCAGGTACCCTCAGTGTATGTGGAATACATTCGTCCCCACCCCCCCCCCCAGGGCCCAGAAGGTGGTTCGCATCTTTATGAACGCTACACATTCTGTCACATTCTTAGAATAAGTCATAAGGTAGAGTTGCAGAAGACTTTCTTTAAGCCTTTCTAAACCATATAAGCACCAGGCATTTAATTTTTCAGAGCCTAACAATTTAGATTGGTTATGAAATATAAAATTTTAAAATGACAATTATGAAATAATAGAAAAGTTAAGAGCAAACTATGCTCTTACTGGTAGACAACATCAATATCTAAACTCCACTGGCAGGTACAGTTTAAAAGTATGAGCTCATCCGAATTTTAGAGATAAAATATCTCAGGTTGCCATGGCAATCTGAATGTTGCCACATTCCAAGTATAGGCTTGGAAACAGCATCTTTATTCTTGCACAGGTTATACTCCCTTTTGTTTCTTCCAAAGAAAACTTTAAGGCTGGGCGTGGTGGCTCAAGCCTATAATCCTAGCACTTTGGTAGGCCAAGGCGAGAGGACTGCCTGAGCCCAGGGGTTCGAGACCAGCCTGGGCAACCTGGTAAGACCTTGCCTCTAGAATATATAAAAAAAAAATTAGCCAGGCATGGTAGCGTGCACCTGTAGTTCCAGCTACTTGGAAGGTTGGAAGGTTGAGGTAGAATGATCACTTGAGCCCAGCAGGTCACGCTGGGGTGGCTGTGAGCATGCCACTGCACTCCAGCCTGGGCAACACAGTGAGACTCTGACTCCAAAAAAAAAGAAAACTTTAAGTAAAAATACAAAACAGCCCATTGTGGTTTTGGCCAATGAGATTTCAAAAATAACATAATTAAATCTAAAAAAAGAAGATTACATTTATCTAGTTCCTGCTGTGGCAACATATCAGGTGTTGAACTTTTAGAAGCATTAACTCAGACAAGAAACTGTAAAGTGTCATATAAAAGAGTGATGCTTATTTTAGAATCTGAGGGAGAACGGCTTCTGGAGTTCACTTGAGGCATGTCTTTTGGCCCACCTTTTGGTTGCTGGCACAGCGGGTTCTTTCCTGACCCCAGAGGGGGACGGCAGAGAGCCACTGGGTTTCTTTGGTAACACAGTTCCGTTGTTGACTGTGGTTCTTAAAGGTAGGGTCTGCACCAGGGGTCTTGCTGTAAGACAAGCAGAAAAGGAATCAGAACTTTCCTCTTTGCAGAGGTAACACTTTTCAGAACTCAAGTCATGTAGAAAGAAAGGACTTCAATTTTAAAACGCTTGCAGAATTGACACAGGCACAAAGGCAATTCCATGGAGAAAGGGCATCTTTCAACAAATGGTGCTTGAATGATAACCTCACACCCTACACAAAAATTAACTCAAAATGGCCCATAGACCTAAGTGAAAAATGCAAAACTATGAAACTTCTAGAAGAAAACATCCTTTGGTTTGGTGACAAGTTTTCAGTTATAATTCCAAAAGCACAACTGATGAGAGAAAAAAATTGATAGCTTGGATTTCATTAACATTTTAAAAAATTTACAAAAGACACTTAAGAGGATGAAAATACAAGGTATAGCTTGGGAGAAAATACTTGCAAATCACATATCTGATAAAGGACTTGTATAAAGAACATAAAAAGTACTCTTAGAATTCAACAGTAAGAAAACAATTGCAGTCCAATTAAAAAAAATAGGCAAAAGATCTGAAAAGACACTTCACCAAAGAAGATATATACAGATGGCAAATAAGCATATGAAAAGATGCTCAACTTCATTTGTCATTAGGGACATGCAAATTAAAACAATAATGAGATACTTCTAGACACCTATCAGAATGGCTGAAATCCAAAAAACAGACAAAATGCCAATTGCTCGCCGGACTGCTGAGCAACAGGAACTCTCATTCATTGCTGGTGGGAATACGAAATTACGGCCACTTTGGAGGACGGTTTGGCAGTTTCCTATAAAGCTAAATACAGTTTTACCATACGATCCTGTAATTGTGATCACACTAGGGAACAACCCAATTGATCTGAAAAATTAAGTCTACAAACCCGTGTGCAAATATTTATAGCAGCTTTATCTATAATTATCAAAAAACTGGAAGCAACCAAGATGTCCTTTGATGGGTGAATGAATAAACAAATGGGTCCATCTGTACAATGGAATATGACTCATTGATTAAAAAGGAATGAGCCTATCGACACAGCAACATGGCTACATCTCAAATCCACATTGCTAAGTGAAAGGAACAAGTCTGACAGGCTACATGTTGTATGATTCCATTTCGATGACGTTCTAGAAAAGACGAAACTTAAGACAGAAAACAGACCAGTGGTTGTCAGAGGCTGTGGGGGGGGGGTGCTGAATAGATGAAGGACAGGAGATTTTCTAGCGTGATAAAACTGTTCTGGAAGATACTGTAGTGGTGGATATGTGACGCTATACATCGTCAGAACCCAGTCATTACAGCAGAGTGAACTTTAACGTATGCAGATAAAAACCAACTAGGAGGTGGGGGAACCCCATGATAAAATGCAGATCATGCCAAAGAATCCACCTGTATCACAAATACATGTCATCATCTCATAAAAGGGGGACAAGGGAAAGGTGCTGACTTAAATAATTTTGGAAATAAGTAGTGCCGGTCAGACTAGAGATAACAGGAACTGCATGTAAGCACTGGATCCTAGTTGAAGTTGTTTCCCACAGGGTGGAGGTGAACAATTTGTCACCGGGGGCATGCAAATTAAAACAATAATGAGATACTTCTAGATGCCTATTAGAATGGCACACAGCCATTCAGGGAGTACACAGCACGAGTCTGGAGCATTTGTGATGCCAGCGAGTAACATGATCAGATAACAACAACAAAACCAAATATACTATGTTGACAGGGCAAGCCAAAGAGAAACAGGAGTCAACTGAAACAGCTCCCAAAGGCCAAAGCTGGAACAATTCGGGCAACAAAATAACAAACATCGTATTGGATTATAAACAAAAGTATATGTCAAATATATGTAAGTTCATACCTATATCAATAAATGGCTGAGTAAAGGAAAAAATGAAGAGAACAGACAAATCCCCACACAGAAGTATTTCAAAATAATTTATGTAGATACTCTGCCCTCAAGAAGATAGAACATAACTCGTCACTCAAGTGTGGGTGACACTCAGTGACTTCCTATTAACTAGCACAGTAAAGAAGTCATCCCAAGAGCAGGGAAGAAGTAACCACAGAGGAGAAACCTCGGCCAGGTGGTCAAGGTCAATATCCACCAAGATGAGTTATGTTGACAGCACGTCGCCTTGACATGATGTGATGACATGACATGATGAGAATGGCACTTCACCTCTGTGGTCCTCCTCTCTAAAACCCACAACCTGAGACTATCTATGTGAAAAACATCAGACAAGCCCAAACTGAAGGTCCTCCAAACTGCCACGGCCATCAAAAATAAGGAAAACCATCAGTCTAGAGGAGTCTAAGGAGACAGGGTAACTAAATATAATGTCATATGTTGGATGGGATCTTGGAACTTTTGGGATAAACTCAAGAAATACGAATAACGGCCATTAATGAATAATATCTCAGAATCGGTCCATTAGTTGTGACAAAGGTGCCATGCTGGTGTAAGGTGGTAAAACCAGGGGAAACCAGGTATAGGTACAAGGTCTATGGGAACTGTCTGTACTTGCAGTTGTAGATCTACTTTTCTGTAGATCTATAATTTTTCTACGATAAAGACTTTATTTTAAAATGCTAATGGAGGCCGGGTATGGTGGCTCACACCTATAATCCCAGCACTTTGGGAGGCCGAGGTGAGAGGATTGCCTAAACCCACAGGTTTGAGACCAGCCTGGGCAACTTGGTGAGACCTCATCTCTACAATAAATCAAAAAACTAGCTGGGCATGGTGGCGTGTGCCTGTAGTTCCAGCTACTTGGAAGGTTGAGGCAGAAGGATTGCCGGAGCCCAGCAGGTCGAGGCTGCGGTGGCCGTTAGCGTGCCCCTGCACTCCAGCCTGGGCGACAGAGTAAGACTCTCAAATAAATAAAAAAATTTAAAAAATATAATGCTAACAGGATTTAATTAATTATGTTCATCACAGAATTAGATCTGCCTTCATTTAGGCTCTTAAAAACATCACCCATGACAAAACTGCATACGATACCACACTTTTAATTTGCTGGCACTTTTCAGTCCCTACAGCTGAGGGCCAGTCTTCTTGCTTTATTTATTTATTTATTTATTTATTTATTTATTTATTTATTTATTTATTTATTTATTTATCTATTTTGAGTTGGAGTCTCACTCTGTCGTCCAGACTGGAGTGCAGTGGCTGCTCCCGGTCACCGCAGCCTCGACCTGCTGGGCTCCGGCGATCCTTCCGCCTCAGCCTTCCAAGTAGCTGGAATTACAGGCATGCGCTACCATGCCCGGCTGATTTTTTTATTTATTGTAGAGATGAGGTCTCGCTGCCCAGGCGGGTCTCGAACCCGCGGGCTCAGTCAATACACTCACCTCAGCCTCCCAAAGGCGCGGGATTACAGGCTGAGCCACCGAGCCCGGCTTTCCTGCTTTTTTAAATGTGGAAGGGGGGAAAGCCTCTGTCACCCTTCCAGCCAGAGGCCACCACGACCTTCTCTACTCCTCACCCAACTCACCCTTCCTCATTCCCAGAACACCTTGCTCGAACTGGCCTAACGTGGGGCTGTCATTTCTCAGTGGAAACATCCCAGCTCCAACACCAAGTCTCTCAGTCTTCTCCCACATACATTCCCTGCTCTCCTTGCCACTGCCCATTCTCTGCCAGGGCAGAACCCTTCTCCCAGCAGGAAGAAGCATAACCCTCACCTTGCCTCTACCTTCTCTCTCTACTCCACCTAGTATTTCAGTCCCAACTCCATTTTTTAAAAGTATATGTACTTGGTTGACACGGGTCATCCCCAAATTCACATCCACCTGGAACCTCAGAATCGACCTTATTTGGAAATAGGCTCTTTGCGAGTATAATCAAGGTAAAACCCAGAGGAGACTGAATGAATTAGGGCGGGCCCTAAATCCATTGAGAGTGTCCTTGTAGGAAGGCCATGTGAAGACAGACTCAGAGACAGGAGTGAAGCACCCACAAACCAAGGAATGCCAAGATTTGCCAGCAGCTACAAGAGAGGCACGGAAGAGATTTTTCCTTGGGGCTTCCAGAAAGAACCACCCTTGACAGTACCTTGATTTCGGTCAAGTGATATTGATTTTGAACTTTGGGCCTGCTGTAGTAAAATGAGTTGTAGGAAGATGAACATTGGTTGTCTTAAGCCCCTAGTTGGTGGCAGTTTGCTATGGCAGCCCTGGGCCACACATGCAACACAGATACCAAATAGTGGGTGCCTGTCCATTTCATTCCTGCTGTTACAGTCTGCCGTCTCTCCCCATAACCTTGGAACCGGTCAGTCTCCCAGCGCACTCTGTGAGTCTGTGTCCAGACTCATCTTCTTTAATGCTCTCTTTGTAACGCCCCTCATCAGCTATCTCCTCTGGTCCCTGTTTGTCTGCTGCATCTTGTTGCGGGTTATCAGAACCGACACAAAATTCAGTCACTGAAATCATGGAGGCAGCTGCCAAGTGCCTGGCTAGGCAGTGTCCACTTGAAATGTCCTATCTCATCTAATTGGCATCAACATGTCTAGTCCGACTCCCACTTTACCACCAGGCCTAGACCAGAGAAGGGGATGGGCTACTGGCCCCCAACCTCTGGGCTACGGCTCTGCCTCTCCGTTTAGCCACATTATAAGTGTGTTCTTTTATAACTACCCGTGATCCAGTCTCATTCTATCTATCCGATTTTATTTTTCACACTATGCACCCAAACAAAACAACAACCAAAAAAAGCCCACCTATTCCAATCCCCTTACCTCTGTCAGGGGCTTTCAGATGTGAGTGTGCATTAGGATCACCTGGAAGGTGTGCTGAGATAAGACTGCCGGACTCCACCTCCAGAGTTTCTGATCCAGTAGGTTGGGGGGGTGGCCTGAGAATCTGCATTTCTCACATGTCCCCAAGTAATGCTTTGTTGCTCTTCTAGGCACCATACTTTGAGAACCAGTTTTCTAGCATTCTCCTGCTTTGAAAGTCCTCCTTATGATCCCAGTCCTCACCAATGCCCCTCTCGAAACTTCTGTTACATACTAGTTTGTACCCCACAATTCCTCACTTGATCATACACTGTTGTTTCAGGTGAGCTAGTCACATTCTCCCAGTTAGAGTAGGCAGTAGACATCTGTGCTTTGGGGAGCCTGGATCCCTCCCCCGCTCCTCCTCCCTGGACTGTGAGTGGAATGGACACCACACTCAGCTCCAGAGGTAGGGCCCAGACTGATGGCACTGTCCTATGGGCCTAGCTGCCACCACTCCAGGCCTGGAGGCTAAAGGGAGAAAGCAGGTAACTGAACCCGGAAATAGGGAAGCTGCCCCAGGGAGCTGGGCGCATTCAGTGGAGGGACAGCCAGCCCGAGGGCCCCATGTGGAAGGAACCAAGGGAACAAATCCTTGGAGCTTACTGTCTACCTTCCCGTCAGCCCCCACTGCTCAAACCGAACAAGAAGGTAGAAGACCAGGCGCCTGTTTGTGTGGTCCATGCAGCTCAGCCTCCAGGTGGAAAGCCAGCTGGAGGAGGTCAGGAGAGGATGTGGGGAGACCAATGGAGCCATCTGATGGCCAGCTCCTCTTGGGACGGGCCACTCCCTGCCTCCCACACCCACAGGCGTCCCTCACGCCAGGCCTGGAAGCCTCTGCTGGGCACCCACGGTGCCTTGCCCTTGCTGCTGTCATCATATTTAGACCAATCACAACCGTCTGCCTCCCTGCCCGTTTCCTCCACGGACTATAGGCTCCTTGAAGGCATCACCTGCTAGCAGAGCTACACACAGAAAAGACCCATCAACCATTTGATTACACTGCATCAGTTTCAATAACCAAAACCTAGCTTCTAGGAGAAGACATTCTGTGGCTATTTTTGAAGTCCCTACTAAGTTGCCCAATCTTTCCTGAGTTTTAATTTCAAAACTCAGTCTCATCATAACCTATTATTGTCTTCTTCACCAAAGAAGAAATAGAAAATAGGATTTTTAAAGCCCATGAAAATAAAACCAGATGCGAAGTCGCAGGCCTTCCCAAAGAAATAAATTTTCTATCTTAAAATATAATAGAGAAGCATCAAAAGCAAACAGAATGTGATGGGAAATCAAGAAAGCAAAACAGAGGATGCAGAGGAGGAGAGAGATGAGAGGGGCGCGGCAATGGCTCTTGGGATGACTAAGACTTGGAAAGATCCCAACTTTGGCATGATTCAATTACTGTTACATCCCCATCTCGATAATATCCCTGGGTTTTTGCCACCACTGACTGATGAAACAGCCTCATAATCGCCACCACCACTGCGCTTACTAAATACCTATTTTGCACATCATATCACACCAGGCTTCTTTCATGCTACCACAGCTAAAGCTTATTAGCCACTCAAGGAAGAAAGGTCGCTGCCATAAGACAAACCGGGGAAGGAGGAAGACCTTGTGTTCACTCTGAACAAGTGCCAGCCTGGCTCCTGAAGACAGCAGGAAAGAGGAGCAGCTGTAATGAATCATTTCAGATGAGCACTCTTTAAAAACGCAGACGTGGGACAGCACCAGGGAAGGTTCGGACACAATGGCCTGCCCCTCAGGTGCCAAGATCAATGGATCCAGGGCTCCCAAACGACACTAAGACATGGGATATTCTTTGGATTCATAAAAGCATTTGCTTTTTTTGTTGTTGTTAATTAACATTTCAATTGTTCCTAGAGGCAAAACACAGCAACACAGCACCAAAGAGAGACTTTCCCAGAGCGAAGGCGAATGAGAAACGCTATGTCTAGGATGCATTCCTGGCGGGGCCATGGGATGGCTGGAATACCCATCTCCAGGGGGACGGAGAGGCATACGCACATCAGGGCGGAGACCCTGAGCAGGCAGGACTGGCGGCTGAATTACATAGCCCTGGGCTTCCTTGTGAAATATGGGAAGAGTGCAGGGCTGCTGTGAGGATTAGGAAGGAGGAGTGGAAAGTTTCTAGCACAGTGCCTGGCACACAGCAGGCACCCAAGAAGTGGCAGCTATTATCCCTGGCTACAACCAGACAATGATATGCTCTGTTTTGGGCAACAGGTCCTGAATACAGTGTGAAAAGAACGAAATGCAGTGTTTACTGTGGCTAACAGGTACCTGAGGCAGACTCCGATCCAGTGAGCCTGCGGGCTGCGTCCTGCTCATGCTCAGAGACTTAGAGTAAGACCCCAGGCACACCCTGACCCCAAACAGTCACTTCTGGCTCTTACACCATGGCAACCTGAGGAGGCAGTAGGCGCTCAGGCCTGGGAGCTGGAAGCTGGGCCCTGTGGTGTCCCCAGGCAGCAGTGTGACCATAGGCAAGGTGCTCTGGGCCCGGTTTCCTTACCCCTAAAGGAAAGACTTTAGTCTGAGTGTTCCTTACGGCACCCTCCTGCTCGAAAAGCTATGTCCTTCTATTCATGTGAGAAGAGTGTTCTGCAGAGCAACGTCCGAGCTTCTAAGGGATTCTGAGTTTCTAAGTTAGCCACTCTGAGTAAATTCCGTCAAACAGACCCCACCAACTCACCAGAAGTGAAGAGAGAGGAGCTACTAAGCTGAAGTCCACGGTTTCCAGGAATATGTACAGAATTTACGGCCAGCACTTTCCTTTCAAGTTTCCTACTATTTAAACTACCTTGAGTTAAATGCCCGACAATATGACTGCATAGTTTGGTGACTGAACATCTAAGGTATTCAAAATCTCGAGTCTGAAAACGTTCATAATTAAACCTGAAATGAAATTCTTTCATCATTTTAAATGGTAGAATTGGAATACCCAGACTTCAGGAAGTACTATCCATAAGATAGTTTCAAAACTACAGAGGATATAAACCTAGACATTCTAGTAGGGCTAGCCAAATCTACTAATGTATATTTTTATAATATCAAGTTATAATCTAAAGATCAAGAAACCGTTTTAACTTCGGTATCATATCAATAACTCAATATATAATATTTGATACAAAAAATCTAGTATAAAATGCAAACTTTGGTTTAAAAATAAATTTAATTATGCAAAGCATGATTATATATGTGATTATGTGTGGAAATCCAAAGTTTGATTTTAGCATATCTGACCATTATGAACCTAGAATTAATAATTCTCTATTTAAAAATGTATAAGATGTCTGTATGTGAAATTGAAAAAAGCCACCTGCTTTTGCTAAGTAAGAAGACAACTAGTTGAGCTCTGGGGAAGACTCCCAGGATAGCCATCACCAGTAGCTAGCAAAATCCCAGCTGCATGTATCATCTGGCCCACAACTCCACTTCCAAGCATCTATCCTAGAGATACTGACAAGCACACAGAATACCATCTGCATGTGGCCAATGGCTGCAGCACTACTTGTAAAACCAAAGCCCACAATAGGGGCTGGATGAATACACACTGGCGCATCCTTGCCAGGGAGTACTGTGCAGTTGTCAAAGAGTGAGGAGGCACTCCATACTCTGCAAAAGAACACCCTCCAGGAGACATTGCTAAGTGAAAAGAGCAAGAACAGGAGAATGTGTGACCTCATATGTCACCTAGCCAAAATCTGCAGACCTACAAGAGATTTAAAATCCTGTCTCTTATTACATCATTTTGGAAAGATTTTGAAATTATCAAAATGCACAAGAACCCAGGGAGGGGAGGGTGGCTCATGCCTGTAATCTCAGCACTTTGGGAGGTCAAAGCAAGAGGATTGCTTGAGCCCAGAAGTTCAAGACCAGCCTGGGCAACACAGCCAGGTTTTGTCTCTCTAAAAAAAAAAAATCAAAAAGGTTTGATGACTCATGCCGGTAGTTCCAGCCACTCAGGAGGCTGAGGAGGAAGGATCGCCTGAGCCCAGAAGGTCAAGGCTGTGGTAAGCCATGACACTGCACTCTGGCCTGGGTGACCCGATTCGAAAAAAAAAAAAAAAGCACATGAATAAAGTTTTAACATATTGCTTAACACAGATGAGCTGTCCATTGTACTATTTTTTATTTGAATAGTAGTGCAAGAATCTTGAAACAATTCAATATATTGCAAATCTAAATGGGGAAAAAAAGAAACAATGAACTCATTTCAAAAAGCCATTTACTAACAACCTAACTGTCCATCGAGTGATTGATTAGTAAACAAAATGTTATATACAGTAGAATATTATTCTGTGATGAAAAGGAATGAGGCATGCTACAACACAGGTGAACCTCGAAACAGGAGGCTAAGAAAGAGAAGAGAGCAGCAAAAGACCCCAGTCTGCATAATTTCATTTATAGAAACGTCCAAGGCAGGCAAATACATGGAGTCAGGAAGCAGATGAGTGGTGGCCAGGAACTGGGGGAAGGGAGCAACCAGAACTGACAGCTAACGGGTGTGGAGCTGTTTTTCAGATGGTAATTTTCTAAAATGAGATAGTGGGGATGGTTTTATGTTGTGAATGTACGAAAAGTCAATAAATCATACACCGTAAAAGGATACATTTCATAGTATGTAAGTTATATCTCAATAAAACTGCTATTAAAAAGCCATGTACCGGGCCAGGTGCGGTGGTTCATGCCTATAATCCCAGCACTTTGGGAGGCCAAGATGAGAGGACTGCCTAAGCCCACAGGTTCGAGACCAGCCCGGGCAACTTGGCAAGACTTCATCTCTACAATAAATTAAAAAATTAGCCAGGCATAGTGGTGCGTGCCTGTAGTTTTAGCTACTTGGAAGGTTGAGGTAGAAGGATCACCTGAGCCCAGCAGGTCGAGGCTGTGGTGGCTGTGAGCATGCCACTGCATTCTAGCCTGGGTAACAGAGTGAGACTTAAATTAAAAAAAAAAAAAAGAAGCGATGTACCAACCATGCTGCCCATAGAAACTGGACTGGATTTTTTAAAAATGTGATATATATACACAATGGAGTATTAAGTAGCCATAAAGAAGAACAAAATTCAAAATTATGGACTTCACAGCAACTTGGATGGATTTAGAGTCTACTGCACTCAGTGATCTATCACAGAAATAAAGAACTGAGTACCACGTGTTCTCACTCATAAGCAGACCCTGAACATTTACCATAATACTGTAAGAAAGGGAATGGCAGTAGCAGGATACTACGGGGGTGGGGGGGTGGAGGCACACGACATCAATAAGGGTACCAGGCAAAGTGGGGAATAAAGGGAGCCCAAATTTTACCTATATGATGATCACTTTTATACCTAAACCTGAATTGTACCCCACATTTTAAAAATAAATAAATGAGTAAAAAAACCATGTAATGGGCAAGTAGGGAAATATGAATGCCAACTTGATATTAGCTGATATTAAGAAATTATTATTCATTTTAAGTGTGGTAGTACAGATTCTAAAAAAGAGAGTCTAGCTTAGAAGTGCATACTGACATATTTATGGATAAAGTGATACAATGTCTTAGATTTGCTTTAAAATAGTCCAATATGGAGTGAAGAGTAATGGGGGAGGGCATTAAACAAAAGGAAATTGACCAAATTGTCTAGAAGAAACAGGCAGGTAAAAGGTCCTTTTCTTTCTCATTTTGAACATATTGAAACATTTTCATCATACAAAGTTTAAAAACAGTCTTTGTCAATCTCTGAAAAACTAAAAACATCTACTAAATCCTTTCTATAAATCACTTAAGGATACCGATCTAAACTCCAGAGGACAATTCATGAGAAAAACAGAAGAAACTATGGTGTGTTCTCTCTAAAAAAGCAAAGAGAGAAGTTTTTTTCTGTAATTCCCCAATTTGTAAGGAGAAAGTACAGTAGATAAGAGGGGGAAAAAAGCCATTTGCTCCCTAATCTTGGTTAGCCAGGATAAGAACTAAGTTCCTTATTAATTTCATGGACCGCAAAGAGTTTAAAATTTTCAATTTGGCAGTTGCACTTATCTAGTAAAATTTGTGAAGAAGTCATAACAACATTTCACACAGTCACACAGTAATGTACTGAATATGATCTACCGTGTTTGGAATACTTTGTGCATCAAATTAAACCTTGAAAAAAAAAGCTCTCATCTCAAGTCATATAGTTATTCATTCCTTAAACATTTGGTTTGAATTTAGCAATGCTAATTTAAGTAATATTGCTAAGAGGCATGTGCAAGGAAGCAACATGGATGGCAGAAAGAATCCATGTCAGCCAGGACTTGGGGTCCAGTCCCAGATGTGTTCCTAGCTAGCTAGCTGTGTAACCTGGGGCAAATTGCTCAACCTCCTAGAGGCTGTGTTCTCCTCTGTAAGATGGGAACAATGACATGGTTCTCATAGAATTGTGAAAAGGTGAAATAAGTTAATAAATCCAAAACATCTACTGCAAAGTCCTGCACTCAGCCAATCAATAAATAGTAGCTACGAGTAGCAGTCTGAATATCAGCGTTAAGTGCTAATACTCGTATAGCACAGGCTCCTCACAGATTAAAAATCTGTAGTCTGCTTTTTTATTTATTTGTTTTAAAGCTGAGGTCTCACTCTGTTGCCCAGGTTGGAGTGAGTAGCTGGGATTACAGGAACAGTCCACCATGCCTGGTTAATTTTTTATTGTTTTATAGAGATGAGGTCTCACTATGTTGCCCAGGCTGGTCTCAAACTCCTACGCTCAAGTAATCCTCCCAAAGTGCTGAGATTACAGGCATGAGCCACTGCACCCAGCCATGTAGTCTGCTTTTGACAGTGGCTGCAGAGGCTAAGTTCTGAGGATGAAAGGTTTTGATGTCTTGGAATAGCAGGACTGACTTGCTTACTAGGATCTCTAACAGAAGACTTTTAGTTATATTAAATAACCCTCTGATCAGTTAATTAGTTGATACAACTGATTTAAAGAAGTTTCTACAAAATGCATATTAAAGTATTTTAAAAGGCACCCCGTCTAACTACAGTCTGAAAAAGATAAGCAAGATTTAAAGTGGGAAATATGAACTACTCACTGGTTAATGCATAACAAAATAGACAATCCCAGATACATGGAACAGTGACTATATTTTAATCTATATTTTACATTAAAAAAAAATCCTAGCACTAAAATGTAAATCAGCATGTGAGCATACAAGGAATCCATTATGAACTGAACTCCAAACCATGACTCCTTGTCTTCTTGAAAACACAGCGAGCAAACCCCGCCTCCTGACATTTGCCATGAGCCCTGCTGCTGGCCTTAGATTCAATGGCAAGAAAGAAGTGATTTTTAAAACACAAGTCTCTTCTGCTTGGTAAAGAATATACCCATAGAGCATTCAGAAACTAACAGTATAATAAAGAGAAAAAATTCATAATCCTACTAGGAAAAAAACCCACAGGTAACTTTTGGTATACAATACTTCATTCCAGTCTTCTTTGCACAAATTTTGTCTGTTTCTTTGAAATAATGCAGTTTTCCAGCCTGTTCTTAACACTTAATATAAGCATTTCCCTCTTGTACCCATAACACAAACATTTTTGAAGCCTACATGGCACTGAATCCCATGAGGCCCTGTAATTGCTAGCCACGTCCATCCTGCTTGCGGTTCTCTGATGTTTCCTGTCTAACCTTTCTCCACTTCGCTCAGTGCTGCAATGAACTCCTTTACTTATCAAGTGTTTTTCTGCATTTACACTCAAAACAGCAATGAAAGAAGGTTCTGCTCACTGCATTCAGCTAGCACTGAGTGTCACCCCACTCCACCCACAACTCTGAGGAACTTTAATACTATTACCAAAGAGGTTTAAGAACACGGGCCGGGTGCAGTGACGCATCCCTGTAATCCCAACACTTTGGGAGGCCAAGGTGGGAGGATCACTTGAGCGCAGGAGTTTGAGACTAGCCTGCACAACAAAGCGAGGCCCTGTCTCTACCAAAAAAAAAAAAAAAAAAAAATTAACTGGGTGTGGTGGTACACAACTGTAGTTCCAGCTACTTGGGAGGATGAGGTGGAAAGATCACCTGAGCCCTGGAGGTCAAGGCTAAGGTGAGTTATGATGCTGCCACTATACTCTAGTCTGGGTGACAGAGTGAAACCCTGACTCAAAGAAAAAAAAAAAAAAAAGGACACATGCCTCCATAAATTATTTGATTCTCTTTTCTCCACTATATGGTGATCCAAGCTCAGCAAAATGGAAACATTCCAAATCATTCTATCTGAAAGTAAATCCCATATGAACAAGGCGGACTTTGTAGGCTGAGGTTCTTGTGTGAACAGCAACCAGTTCTTTATATTTTAAAACATGCAAAGGGGAAAGCACAGCCTGGGGGGCTTACATAGTAGCTGAGCAGATCCTAGGCCCAGGGAGAGCCTGCTGACAGAGGACAGTCAGACAGTTGGACAGACCAATCTCAGGGTCAGGAAAACATGGCGAGGAACAGTAGAGGTGAGATATAGCACCCTCTCTAAATCGTGTGTCCACAGGTCCCACACATTGTGGGGCAGGCCACAGTCTCGCCCCAGTCACAGGAGGCCTTGAACTCAGTCTGTTAGTGAATTATTTAGTGAAACTGCAGTTCTCATTGTTACCTCCATTAAGGCGTATAAACAATGGTCAAAGCTTAGAAGTCAGGATAACGGTCTTCAGATAAGCGAAGGACTGCTGTAGGAAGGAGTCAGGATGACCAGCTATGGCTCACAGGCAATACTAAGCCCAGGGCGTGTTAACTGCAGCCTGACAACCAGGGACAGCCGGAGCAAGGACACATGCCCCTCATACCCTGGCTTGAAGTGGGACCACACAGAGCACTCGGAATGCCCCATGGTGGCACAATTATCCCTGCCAACGGGCACACAGCATACAGTAGTACACCTGAAGCTCAATATGCTGAGCCCTAAGCTTCTGAAATCTAACTCTAGGAGGGAAGATTACTTCATATTTAAAAACAAGAATGTGGGGGTGGGCATGGTGGCTCACGCCTGCAATCCCAAAACTTTGGGAGGTTGAGGTGGGAGGACCACTCGAGCCCAGGAGTTTGAGACCAACCTGGTCCACCATATAGCAAGAACTTGTCTCTATACACACACACACAAAACTTAGCCAGGTGTGGTGGTGCAAGGCTGTAGTCCTAGCTACTCGTGAGGCTGAGCCAGAAGGATTGCTTGAGACCAGGAGGTCGAGGCTGCAGTGAGCTGTGACCTTGCCACTGTACTCTAGCCTGGGCATCAGCATGAGACCCGAACTCAAATAAATAGATAGATGACAGATAGACAGGTAGGCAGCCAGACAGACAGATAGATAAAGAGTGTCATGTGTCCAAGCTACCTCAAGTCTGTATTAGAACAGGAAGCCAAGATGTTGTGAAGTGATACTACTGATAATGACGTGGTCACTTAAAAGCCTAAGGGGGTTTGCCTAAAGTCCATCTGGACTAAAGGATCCCCACCCCACCCACGACCACTGAGGGCCAGCCACCCAGACAGAGGTAAGGGAGTAGATCTCAGCACGGCAGCTCTCTGAAAGAGCAGCACAGGCCAGGGTTGTGGGTGCAGACCACTCCCTTCTCCCCTTGGCCTCTGCCTCCTCCAGCGAGCTGCACAGGACGTCAGGGAGCCATGGCCCTTTCCAGTTGGGGGTGCCCCCTACCTGCCTTCCTGTGGATTTTTTTCCTATTTCTTGGTGTGACCTCTGCCTTTCTTTTCTTTTTATGTTTTATTTTAAAGATGTGGGGTGTAATTCAGGATTAGCATACAAGTGGACATCGTATACGTAAAGTTTGGAATTCCCTTTGGTCCCCACTTTGCCTGGTTTGAGACCAGGTACTCACCTCCTGTCTTTCATGCTTTGCTCATTTTCACTTATGAAAGGAATATTATTTTTAAAAATCAGATAACACTATGAAATAATTTATTTCTCTTAGAAGTTTTATAAAATCAAACTTCATTCTTCATCAAGAAAATAAAACTCCTGGGAAAGTCCTGTATATTATTTTTTCCTTAATTTTTGAAAAACAAATAAACTTTAGAAGTCTAAAGTTTTATATAAAGCAACTGCTTCAAAGGCACCCTTTAGGATACAGCAGTCATCAGATTTATTTTTGGAAAGTTGAGTAGATCAAGAATACCCTGGTTTCTATTTTAAATAACCTGGTTTCTATTTAAAATAACCTAATCACTTTGTAACTTAGAAGGAGAAAAAGATTACTTAAAAGGATTATACAGAATGTAGACATCAGCCCAGCATATTTATCTCCCATAGAGCAGGTGATAACTACCCAGAAGGACAAAGAAATAGATTTCTTCTCACAGACATGTAAAAACATAATAAGTACTAGAGAAAAAACTCCAAGACACGCATTAGACAGTCCTCTCTCCTGACTTCAGAAAAAAAATACACTCACTGTGAAATAATTTGTTAAATTCAAACAAAAATGAAAGGCATTTTTAAAGGGACATTTATATGCTGTGATCTCAAAATGTTGTCATCAAAGGACTTTTGCAGCCACGATAAATTCTCTTTTCTAGAAGACTGCCACGAGGAAGAGTCCACCAGCTCACAGTAGACACCAGGGCACCAACTGGTGGGACAGGAACTTTTGTGAGGTGTTTCATTCCCAAAGTTTTAAGAAAAGGATGACTACAAAGTTGCTTAACACAAATGCTGCTTTTTAATATCTCATTCCCAAGAGCCACGGGACATGAAATGATGCCTTAAGTTTGCCAGAAACCCAGCAGGAACAGATCTCCACAGCAGGTTATGTTCCCATGGGAGCAGAGGAGACTTGAGAAGCAGAGAATCTGCCTAGGAGGAGTTTACTTGCCAGGTAGACATGGGGGAAAAGGTAGTGGGAACTCAGGATTCCGAGCAGCTCAAAGGCATGCCTCCTCTGAGCTACAGGTCTTGGCTCAGAGCCTTCCATGTGAAGTGAGGCTGTGCAGAATGGAATGACAGTATAAGCTGAGGACACAAACAGGGAGGGGGAACAGACTCCAAAAAGAGCCAAAAGGATCGCGATTCCTCCTCCAGGTTCTCTCTGTCCCTGAGAATCTTGATAAACACTTGTTCTCAACAGCCCTCTTGAATTGTTCCTTCCTTTGACTCAACAAGCATTTAGTGATCACCTACTAAGCTATGCAAGGTACCAACATCAAACCCCCAAATACTGTCACACTTTGTGAGATTATTTTGACAGTGCTCTTTTTTTTTTGAGTTGGAGTTTCACTCTGTTGCCCAGACTGGAGTGCAGTGGCACGCTCCCAGCCACTGCAGCCTTGACCACCTGGGTTCTGGTGATCCTTCCGCCTCAGCCTTCCAAGGAGCTGGAACTACAGTTGTGTGCTACCACACCCGGCTGATTTTTTGATTTATTGTGGAGATGAGGTCTCGCCAAGTTGCCCAGGCGGGTCTCGAACCTGCGGGCTCAGGCAATCCATTCACCTCAGCCTCCCAAAGTGCTGGGATTACAGGCTGAGCCACCGAGCCTGACCTTGCTAAGATTGTTTTCTTTTTCTTTCTTTTTTTTGGGTGGGAAAGCAAGATCTATTGAGAGGACAGGAAAGCTCTCAGAGCAGGAGGGGACCCAAGGGGGTTGCCTGATTTTCTTTTCTGAGACAGCATCTCACCCTGCGGCCTAGGCTGGAGGGCAGCAGCATGATCACAGCTCATTGAAACCTTGACCTCCTGGGTTTAAGCGATCCTTCTTCCTCCACCTCCTGAGTAGCTGGGATTACAGGCGTGAGGCATCACACCCAGTCTTGTTTCATTGTTATTCTGAGTTTTGATTCTCTGTCAATATTAGAGTGGGATGCATTTGCTAGAGCAAGAATCTTTCATGAGACCAATTCTACTGATCCCATCTACCACACACGCCCACCTTTGGTAGGTCCTTTCCTGTTAAGCACAGCCTGCTGTTCCTCAGTAATATTCAGCCGTCGCACCACGTCCGCCAGAGCCGATTTGAGCAGTTGGATGTCATCCTCTTGCATCTGAACTCGCTGCTCCAGTGAGGCAATACGGTCCGTCACCTCCATGCTACTTGCTGCAGAAGCGCTGTCATCTAGTCAAAGGAAGGATAGAGTGAGTTTTACATGTTCCCCAGAGAAGTCATATCTGCAAACACATACTAGCATGCTGAGTTAACACAGCAACATTTACAAACTGAAGGCAACCACTCTGATGCAGAAATCAGGTGACATCTTTTGCTATGCACAACCACAACTCCTCATTCTAGTATAGTCTTTTCATTCTCTGTGTTTGTGTTTTTCATTTCTAGACTGCCATTACATTTTTCTACACACAGGCCAACTTGTTTTCTATGACATCAGGGGACCTCAGAAGCAGAAGGGATGTTAGAATATGTCCACTTCAACTTCCCACACATTGCAGAAGTCCATCTTGCATGGTTTCCTAGCTCTTGTTCCACCAGTGCTAACAGGTAGGTCACATAACTCCAAGGCCACATTATCATCAGCCAAGACTCTTAAGGACAAGCAATATGAGTGGTTAAATATGTTTGGTAAGCTCACCCTAGAGCTATGATAACCATATTTTCTTATGCAGAATCATAATTCCCAACTCCTCATCAGTGTCTTCAAGGCTCTCCATGACCTTCCTGGCCTCCCAATTCCTCCACTTCTTGTGCTCCAGACATAGAGGCTTCTCTCCCCACCTTAGGGCTCTTGTATTTGCTGTTGCCTTTGCTTAAAATATTTCTCAGTCAACTTTTTACATGGCCAATTTTTCATATTCTTTTTTTTTCCTTTTTTTGAGTTGGAGGCTCACTCTGTCGCTCAGACTGGAGTGCAGTGGCACGCTCCCGGACACCGCAGCCTCAAACTGCTGGGCTCCGGTGATCCTTCCACCTCAGTCTTCCAAGCAGCCAGAACTACAGGCATGTGCTACCATGCCCAGCTAATTTTTTTGATTTATTGTAGAGACGAGGTCTCGCCAAGTTGCCCGGGTGGGTCTTGAACCCACGGGCTCAGGCAACCCACTTGCCTTGGCCTCCTAAAGTGCTGAGATTACAGGCTGAGCTACCGAGCCAGGTCTAATTTTTCTTATTCTTTAGGTCTCACCTCAAATGGGAGTTTTTAGATAACCTTTATAAAAACCTTATCTGAAGTTGTTGTTTTCTATCTCATTCGCCTTGTTTATCTCACAACATGTACTAGAAGCGATAATCATCTTGTGGATTATTTTTATAATAAAAATTTGATGGATAAACCTAACAGCTGAATGAACACAACTAGGTGAACCTCAATATAGATCAATAGAATGCATCCAGGATGAAAAACAAAGAAAAATGAATTGGAAAAAACAAAACAAAACAAAAAACAGAACCTTGGGAATTTGTTAGATAATATCAAAAGGTCCAACTTATACTTAGTGGAATACAAGAAAGAGAAGAGACAGAAAAAGAGAACAGGGGGAAAAATCTGAAAAATGACGACCCAATTACCCAAATTTGAAGGACAGATATATACAATTATAAATTGCAAATCAAAGACCAAGCAAAATAAATACACAAAAGCTACCTCAAGATACATCATAGTCAAACTGCTAAAAACCAAAGATAAAGAGCAAAAATTGAAAGCAGAAAGACAGAGGAAAAAAGACATATTAAATACAAGGAAACAACAATCTGATTAACAGCTGACTTCTCATCATAAACCATAGGGACCAGAACATCTTTAAAGTAATGGATAAGAAAAAATTTAGTCCAAAATTCTATATCCAGCAAAATATCTTCCAAGAATGAAAGCAAAGACATTTTAAAAATAACAAAAACTGAAAGAATTCATCACCAGAAGATCTGCACTACAAGAAATAGTAAAGGAATTTCTTTAGGCTAAAGAGAAATTGTGTAAGATGCAAACGCAGACCCTCAGAAAAAAAATGAAGATCACTGGAAATGATAAATATCTGAATAAGTTCAAAGACTAATTTATTTTCCTTTTTGCCTTTTCCTCTTAATATTCTTATAAACCTTTAAACTTTTTAGGACAGAAATTAGAATGCTTTCTTATAGGGTTTACAATGTATATTTATATAATACATATGACTACCATAATATAAAAGACAGAGGAAATGTGGATCTGTAAGTTGCAAGATTTCAATATTTTATATTAAGTATATATTATGAACTATAAGTGGTTAGTTATTTTTAATTGACAAAATTATATATATTTATCATATACAACATGTTGCTTTAAATTATATGCATACATTGTGGAATAGCTAAATTGAACTAATTAATATATGCCTTACCTCACTTTTTTTTGTAGTGAGAAGAGAAAAGCTACTCACAGCAATTTTCAAAAACACAATAAATTGTTATTAACTATATTGCCACATTGTACAACAGACCTCATGTAAGTGGTTATTGTTAACCATAAGTGGAAAAGTTATAAATGTATACTGTAATCTCTTGTAAATAACTAAAGAATAATGCAAAGAAGTGTAGCTAAAAAGCAAACAGAAACTTTAAAGTGAAATTCTATATTTATATAATACAAAAGAAGGAAAAAGAGGAAAAGAGCTATAAAAAAGAGAAGTAAAAAAGAGTCCGGTTCTCTAAAAAGGTCCATAAAGTCCAGGCACAGTGGCTCAACCTGTAATCCCAGTACTTTGGGAGGCCAAGACAAGAGGATTGTCTGAGCCTGGGGGTTCAAGACCAGTCTGGGGAACTTGGTGAGACCTCATCTCTACAATAAATCACAAAAACTAGCTGGGCGTGGTGGCGTGCATCTGTAGTTCCAGTTACTTGGAAGGCTGAGATGGAAGGATTGCCTAAGCCTAGCAGGTAGAGGCTGCGGTGGTCATGAACATGCTACTGCACTCCAGCCTGGACAACAGAGTGAGACTCCAAATAAATAAATAAAACTGTCCATAAAATGTAAGCTCCAAAAAGCCAGGATCTATTCTGCTGGTTCACTCCTCTACCCCTAAGTACCTAACAACACAGCAGGAACTAAATAAATATTTGGTGAATTAATGAATAAATGGTTATTTCTTGTAAAGCTTGTATTAGACAGTTTTTGAAGAGATAAAGATTATTTAATCACACAGCTATCCTTAAGAAGCTGTCTAGTGGAGAAGACACATGTCCACAAATTTCTAAAACAATGTGATAACTTATATAATTGAGAAATATACGAAGTGATAAGTGAACATAGAGAAAGGGATATTAGTTGTATTTGGAAAAATAGGGCCAAGCAGGAGTTGGTCCTGAAGTATAAAAATATTCACCAGGTGAAAAAGCAAGAATGGCAGTCCAGGCTAAGAAAACAACTTCAACAAAACATGGAAATATGAAAACATAGAATACTCAGATAACACTAAGCAATCTTTGAAATTGAAATCTGCCTTCTTGTATGTTCTGTTTGCTGGATAAATAATTCTGTCTTGCCCCTAAATTCAGGCTCTCTCAACTTCATAAGTAACAGATAACTGTTTCACACATAGAAATATTTTTCAAGTGTATCTATAGCACTTATGAGAGAGTATAACAGATTTACATATCTGTTAACCAAGAGAACTTATGTACCCAAGTACATCTAAAACTACCAAGCAGTTATGAAGAATACATTGTGTACAAGTCTTTTTAAAAATATCTCAGGCATATCTCTTTAAAGAAATCGAACTATAAGCAAGAACAACTTGCAAATATATTTTCCTTACACTCCTTCTCTCCTACAATTCTTTATGTTCCAACGTAGGATTAATGTTGTTTGTTAGGAGAACTGGTGGGTATGTGTGTGTGTTTGTGTCCACTTTTTCTGTCTCTCTCTCTGTTGATTGATGCATATAAAGAACTTAAAAAGTCAACAATAAACAATCTAATTAAAAAATACTTAAGAGAAAAAGACTTGAATAATACTGCACCAAAGAGGTTATACACATGACAAGCAGGCACTAAAGATGCTCAATATCATTAGTCATTATGGAAATGGAAATTAAAACCACAATGGGATATCACCATACACCTATCAAGAAGGTTAAAATTAAAAATACTGGCAAAACCAAATGTAGTGAGAATACGCAGCAAATAAAACTCTCCTACATTGCTGATGGGCACACAAATGGGATGGCCACTCTGGAAAATAGTTTAGCATTATGAAGTTGAACATATGTTTAACTTATAACATTTGTTGACTCTAAGCACGCAGTTGAAGCTAAACATACAGTTGTCATAGACCTAACAACCCCTAGGTACTTGCTCTAGAAAAATGAAAATATAGTCGCACAAAACTCTGTACACCAATGTTTATAGTGACTCTATTAAGGTTTGTTAAAAATTGGAAAAAACCCAAATGCACTTCACTTGGTGAATGGATTAACTGTGAGACACCCATACAATGAATGGAGCGGTCCTCAAGAATAAAAAGGAATGGATGACTGATACACAGAGCAACCTGAATGGGTCTCAAAGGCATTATATTAAGTGAAGGAAGCCAGTCTCAAAGGTTATGTGTATATGACGTTCTCCTGCAAGACAAAGCTGTCATGAAGGAGAGCAGATGAGTGGTTGCCAAGGGCTGGGGAAGGGACACCGCATGAGGGAATTTTAGGGGATATTTAAAATATTCTGCATCCTTGGTGGAGATAATCTATATTTTGTTAAAATACATAGGATTGTCTAAAAAATGACAGTTCTGTTGAATGTTAACATATAAAATAAAGTAACTCTATGAGAGTTCAAGTAAGTTCTACCCATTGGTTTTGCTGATTTGAGAGTTATTATTTGTGCTTGTTGGGATTGGTTGCTATACTATGAGATCTTGGTGGAGAAACATTTCAGTGAAAACTGACTACTTAATGCTCATAGGAAAATGACTGTCCTTGAATGCTAGATCACTTCTTGTGAGTGAACAGCAGTCCTATGGGATTTCTCCATTTGTCCTTTGACTTGGATAGGGGAGTAGGAAAGTCTCGCTTCAAAATGTCAAGCCAATTGGAAGAGAGAAGTGGGAAGGATAAGAAGGCATTTTCCACCTGTCTTCCCTCAGAGGAGCAATTAAGTAGCTCAATAAAGTTTTCTAATGTGCATTCAACGTGTATTAGGAAGAAGCAGGTTGTCACACCCCTACCTGGGAAGGTCTCTGGTATCAGGAGGAAGGAAGGGAGGGCTCCAGGAAGGTGGGAAAAGGCATCTAAGAGCAAAGCCATTGTTGAGACGCATTCGCAGAAGAGGAACAGGCTTTAGTCATTAGGGCGTTAACTCTGGAGTCAGGCTGCCTAGGTTCAAATTCCAGCTCTGCTACCTACTAGCTATGTGACCAGGGCAAATTCTTTAATCTCCATGTGCCTCAATTCTCCATCATAAACAGGGTCATCAATAGGACCCACTTTATAGGGTTGTTGTAATATTAAATGAGTTAACACATGTAGAACACATATTTTTGTGTTTAGTGTATGTATAAATCAAAATGAGCTATACATAAACTATTGTCATTATTATTATTACTGATAAAAATTACCAAAGTAAAGCCATGTTAAACAAAATTCCTGTGTGCTGTCTGAACATTGTTATGTAAATCACCACTGAATAATTAATTATAAATTAGCATTTCATTAATAATAGGGTTTTTTTTTTTTTTAAGTCATAGAAGAATCTGCAGCATAGAATCATGCATTCCTATGACCTCTTCGGGTTGCTTGTGTAGACAGCAGCTTCTAGAGGGGCATGCACGCTCATTAATGACACCTGAACACATTCAGTTATCAGCATAGCACTGAAGAAGAAAAAATCAGTCTCTAAAGTACAACCTTGCATTTTCAAATCAGTATTATATAACAACATACAGAGTGAAACAAGACTGGCCTGCTCCTTACATTCTAAAAATTCATCATTGAACACAGCATTACTGCGGCAAATAAATAGACACACAGACAAACAGGCGTGGCTTTAACAAAACTGCATGAATCAGACTCTTTAAATTATATTGATACATTTATAAAGGGAAAAGTTGGCCAGTTGTGGTGGCTCATGGCCTATAATCTTAGCACTTTCAGAGGCCAAGGTGGGAGAACTGCTTGAAGCCAGGAGTTTGAGACCAGTCTAGGCAACATAGTGAGAACTTGTCTCCACCAAAAATTAAAAAAAAATTTTTGCTGGGCATGGTGGGCCACACCTGTAGTCCCAGTTATTAGGGAGGCTAAGGCAGAAGGATTGCCTGAGCCCACGAGGTTGAGCAAGTGGTGAGACTTGGTTATGCCCAGGCACTCCAGCCTGGGCAACAGAGTAAGACTCTGACTCAAATACATGTGCGCACACGCGGGCGCGCACACACACACACACACACACACACACACACACACACATTTTTTGTTTGTTTGTTTGTTTGTTTTTACAAAAAAAACCTGACCATCTCAACAATTGCCTTCTAATACAAATGGTTAAAAACTGAAATATCTGATCGGCTTAGGGAAGCCTCCATTTGTGAGATTTGCTGAAGTTTTCCCCATGACATAATCCTAGTGCTTTTCAAATCCTGCCAGAATCACTGCTTTAACCCATAATGGATTTTCTTACTTCTGTTTCTGCAGGTAATTAATCTCAAGAATACGACTGGGAGACTTCTTGGCAGCAATGTGAGCTGTCTGAAGTTCTTAACTTTCTTGTGTACAGAAAAGACCAGTGTTGTTCAAATGACTTTACAGTTCAATTCAGCTGGGGGGAAAAGCTGATTAGCATAATGAAAAACAAAACCTAAAGCTTGTTTTAACCAGCATAAACCATTTCCAACCTTCAAACCCTTTGCAGGATTCCAGAGTACAAGATGGAAAATTTCACCTGAATTCTATCTAAGAAAACCTTATTAGATTGGGAATATGGCACCAATAAACACTTAACAAGTTACTATTTTATTTTATTTCATTTCACTTCATTTTTGAGTTGGAGTCTCACTGTGTCGCCCACACTGAAGTTCAGTGACACGCTCACACCCCAGCGTCAACCTACTGGGCTCCAGTGATCCTTCTGCCTCAGCCTTTCAAGTAACTGGAACTACAGGTGAGTACTACCATGCCCAGCTAATCTTTTATTTATTGTAGAGACGAGGTCTTGCCAAGTTGCCTGGGCTGGTCTCAAACCCATGGGTTCAGGCAATCCACTCGCCTTAGCCTCCCAAAGTGCTGAGATTACAGGCTGAGCCACTGAGCCCAGCCAAGTTACTTATTTTAAAGTAAGCTTAGTTCCTGCATCTCTAAAATTTATTTATGGAGGTCATTACAACAGTGTCAAGAGTTGAGTCTTGTATTGTTCCCCCCAAAGTTTTCACATTCTTGTCAATTACCACTTTACAGTGTTAAAGGGAGGTTTGAAAACGACAACACTCCCTACGTTTTACCTCCTGGGCTTTTAAAAGCTTCTGTGTAAACTGGAACTCCTGGCTGGGGCTGGTACCTGCACATTGCCTGCTCAGATTGCCACATGGCCGTGTGTACTGCATGTGAATGGAGGGGCTCTTTGTGTGAGTATTGGTAACCATCTCCCAGTTAGTGACCATGTTGCACACATTGCCTCCATGGGCCAGGGGCAGACAAGATTTAATCTGAAATTGAAAGATTCATGGAAACAAATGAAAAAAGACACATCCTACCAAAACCTCTGGGATGGCATGAAATCAATACTAAGAGGGAAATTTATAACTCACAAATCAAGAAAATAGAAAGGTCATGAGCTAACAGCCTAACCAAGCACCTATGGGAGCTGGAAAGGCAAGACCAGCAAAACCCTAACTTCAGCAGAAGAATCCAGATCACCAAAGTAAAGCTCAAACACAGGACAGAGAAGACAAAAATATTATAGAAAAAACCAACGAAACAAAAAGCTGGTTCTTTGAAAGGATAAACAAGATTGATGGACCCCCTAGCCAGACTGACCAAGAAAAAGAGAAAAACAGCCCAAATAAACACAATCAGAAGTGCAAATAATCAGCTCACAACTGACTCCAAAGAAATACAAAAGGTTATCAGAGATGACTATGCACAGCTGTATGGAAACAAACTCAAAAACCTAAATGAAATGGAGAACTTTCTGACATCACACAACTTGCCAAGGTTGAAAAAGGAAGAAATTGAGACACTAAATACACCAATAACAACCCAGGAAATTGACTCTATCATAAGAAAATTACCTTAAAAAAAAAAAAAAAAAAAGCCTTGGACCAGACGGCTTTCTGAAAGTATTGAAAGTATTCCAGGCAATTGAGAAAGACAGGACTCTCCCCAAATAATTTTAAGAAACTAACATCACACTGATACCCAAACTGGGTAAAGATCCAACAAAGAAAGAGATCTACAGGCCAATATCCCTGATGAACATAGATGCAAAAATTCTCAACAAGATTCTAGCCAATCGGATTCAACAACACATCTCAAAAATCACCCACCATGATCAAGTAGGCTTCATCCTCAGGATGCAGAGGTGGTTCAACATCCACAAGACTATAAATGTAATTCATTCAGCCTCACTAATCATCAAAGAAATGCAAATCATAATCACACTGAGATACCACCTAACTCCAGTCAGGATGGCCATCACTAATAACTCAAAAAACAACAGATGCTGGAGAGGATGCAGAGAAAAGGGAATGCATCTACACTGTCGGTGGGAATATAAACTGGTACAACCTCTGTGGAAAACAGTGTGGCAATTTCTAAAAGATCTAAAAATTTACTTTCCATACAACCCAGCAATCTTCCTTCTGCGAATATACCCGGAGGAACTCAAATCATTCTACAGAAAAGATACCTGTGCACACATGTTTATTGCAGCACTATTCACAATAGTAAAAACATGGAACCAACTGTGCTGCCCACCAAAAGTAGACTGGATTAAAAAATGTGGTACATATACACGTTGGAATATTATGCAGCCATAAAGAAGGGCAAAATTATGGACTACGCGGTAACTTGGATGGATTTAGAGTCGATCATACTCAGTGATCTCCCACAGAAACAAAGAACTGAGTACCACATGTTCTCACTCATAAATGGACCCTGAACATTTATCACAATACTACATGAAAGGGATTGGCAGTCGCAGGTCACTGCTGGGGGAGGGGGCACATAACACTAACAGGGCGAAGCAAGGACCAACAGGAGGCCCCGACATCACCTGTATGATGCCCACTTATGTGCCTCACCCTGAATTGTACCCCATAACGTTAAAATTTTTTTAAATGTGTAAAAAAGATTTAATCTGAGGTAGAACTGAGGCCACAGTGAGCGAGGCATGAGTGCAGATGTCTAGGCAGTCAACGGCTCTGAAAGTCTCCCTGCATCCCCCAACAGCAGACCCTCCTGTGGTTACAAATTCCAACCTTGTGGCATTTTGTCAAGGGCCAAGCACGGCTCAGATTAGTCCCCTAAGGGTTACCTGTACGGACCTATCTTGGTCCTGGGAGAGAGCACTGATTTGGGATTCAAGTCAAGCAGGATTCAGTTCCTGGATCTGTCCCTTATTAGCTCTGAGACTTGGGGAAATGCTTTGACCACTCCAGGTACACCACCCCCTGCCTGTGAGGCCAAATGTTAACACAGATGAAACACTGAGTGTGATGATGGTCTGAGGATGCTCCACGTATGGGACTTTATTATTCCTATAGTTCACTGCTGAGAATATTAGTGGTTATAAGAGTAAAAAGCAAATGCTGACCTTCATTGAAATCAACGATGAGCAACAGTTACTGAACAAATTCTGCAAATACTGTCAACACACGGCCCATTTTGGTCTCCGCAGCACCCCTGACCAGGTTGAAGAAATGGGATGTTAGCCTCAAGGTGAAGCACAGTCTGATGCCACGCGAGCCCTCTCCGTGTCGGCATGTGGTTAGTAGCAAAAGGACAGGTCAGTCTTTACATCCCATGGCCTCCATCTCCAGCCTGACTCGCATGCAAATCCAGCCACGCACTGGCTTCCTTCTGAGTTTCAAGTGGTGCCGTGGAATCGGGAAAGCCTCACACCACCCCTGGTATCAGAGGCAAAAAGATGACCTTGCAGCTCTACCCTTAACCTGGATCCTCATGTAGCTATTTACGGTTGACTTTTCCGTTTAATTATCTATTTTTTAACTGTAAAAAGTGGCATAAAAGAGTCTTTTAAATAGAATAAAACTTGTCTGTTTCATTCTACTTAAAAGATGAGGAAAGTATATATTTTTTTCCTCCATTCATACGATGATCTCATTACCTAGAGCTAAAAGTTAGCTCTTGACTTTGTAAATCTTAGTAAATGGTAATACGAAGACATTGTTGTTATCTGAGAATGTTCCTGGAAGTCACAGGGGCCTATTAATTTTAAAAGGTTAACTTAGAATCTGTCTCCTTTATCCTGAGATGTTCTTACTTTCCTTTCCTTAATTATTTAAAACCACATTAGAACCAAAACAATAACAGCTCCCCTTGGCTCTCCTATGCCTTGCAGTGGCTCCGCACATCCTTCTGCTTGGGCACTGTCCTCACGTCACGCAGGAGGTCAGAGAACTTGGTCCAACTCGTCTGAGGTCACCCCGTGGGAAAGCAGTCAGTCAAGGGTGAGTTGCCTGCCTAGGCTCTTTTCACCATGGGTGTTCTCCATCCAAATAATAAGCACTGATTCCCAGGGAACTTCTCTGGTTCCAAGTAAAATAGACCGAATTTTTATATCCTTGTACCTCTTATAAAATATTAGACAAGTGTTATTCAGGAAAAAAGCATAATGGGTTTTAGGAATAATAATCTTTTGCTTGAGAATTTGTAGATAAACAACTCAGATAAAAGGTTAGGTATGGTGCCTCATGTCTGTAATCTCAGCATTTTAGGAGGCTAAGGTGGGAGATTGCTTGAGCCCAGGAGTTTGAGACCAGCCTGGGCAACATGACGAGACCTTGTCTCTACAAAGAAATAAAAATTTTAAAAATTAGCAGGGTGTGGTGCGCATGCCTCTAGTCCCAGCTACTCAGGAGGCTGAGATGGAAGGATTACCTAAGCCCAGGATGTCGAGGCTGCGGTGAGCCATAACTGTGTCACTGTACTCCAGCCTGAGCAATAGAATGAGACCCTGACTCCAAAAAAAAAAAGTGAACTTTCCATGGTATGTATTGTGTACAGAACAGTTATGTCCTACTGTCATATCTGAGTCATTCTATTAGTATCCAATTGCAAAATAAATACAAAAGCAATTAGTGCAGAGAAGCAATCATTGTCACTGCTCTGTCATTTTAAGGCCTGGATTTCAACCCTGCTGTTAGATTTGCAGCTACTTTTGGCTGAAGGGTTCTAGCTTTATTTCTTCTCTGACTCCCAGATCTCCTGGACTCATCTGGGTCAGTCAGAAACCCTGCGTCCTGCTCACCCCCAGGCTGGACCTGCCAGGGGAGCTCTGGCTCCGACATCCATCATTTCATAGAAAATTCCAGGAATTGACCCCATCTCCAAATAAACCCATCTCACATGACACTCATGAGCCAATGTTCATAATTGGCTGTGAAATCGTTCTGCAAATACCTTTGACTGATATAAAAAACACTGTCATTGCCTACTGGTTAATAAAGGAACTTCAGCAGACCCTCTTGAATCTGGAAAGAAAGGGTATCAAGATCTTTGAGACGTCTTAGGTTGAGCAATGGTGGTGATGGAGACTGTAAGACCACAAAAATCCTCAAGATCACTCACTCAAGAAGCAACATGTGACTATGTTTACTTTAGATAACATGGAGCCTAAAGCTAACAAACTTTCAGTTCAATTCAATAAGATGTTACTGAGCATTTTGGGGGGCCAGATCTAGTGCCGGCCAATGAAGTTAACATGGTGGTCTTCCCAATCTTAGGGCACTCGGTCTAGCAATGATACTGGCCAACAAATAACTGTAACTGGAACAAAAGCACACAGAAGAAAATGCAAATAAACCCACCCCAACTCATATGCGGAGTCTTCAGGTGACTATCAGCATTTACATGTGAGGAGATTACCCAAGGCTGAGGAAAGAATCATCCCCCTCGAAATTAGAGAAAACACTCACCAGCACTCACCCAGGGCTGGGAATAGTTCCTGTCCCAATCAGCCAGTGTGGGAACCTCATAATCCCCAGCTCTGTGGAGGACAGAGGACTAAGAGGATGTCGCCCTCGACTAAATGCTACTCGGAAAGACTAGATGGACCAAATCAAAACACAGGTCAGGGAAGAGGAACAGAATCCAGGCCAGTTACTAAGTTTCAACTAATGAATTATAACTGAAAACAAAAATCATCTCTAGAAAGCCCAATCATGAAATTCTCTAGTTGAGTATTTAGGATATTTGTTAATTACTTTATCTACAATAAAGTACACTACAATACTCTCTTTTCATTTTGCCTAGCCACAGTTATCAATCCACAAAGACTTCCTATGGAGCTCGGGGACCCCTTGAAATGTTTGGAATGTTTACTAAATACTACAAACACGCACACACACACACTTGCAGATGCAGCACACAAGCACACAACATGAACACACATACATGCACACTCACACCCCTGCCTTCGCAGAAATGATCTTGTTTATATCAGAAACTAAAAGCCTGGGCACTTTAAGGTCGTTAATACCTTCTCTCCCCCCTACCACCCCCCCCACTTTACAGTTTTAAAGCAAACAAGAGATCCTGCAGCTAAGCAGAAAATAAACTCCTGGTAACATGTAAAGTAATATGCTTTAGAACCTGGCCTTTTGCTATGAAGAGCAGTAGCACCAGGTCACCGAGGGCAGGGATGGCTCAGCCAAGCTCTGGGACAGCTGGAATGAGAGAGGAGAAAAGACGAATGCTTTTAAATCACACTCCTAGCAAGGCACGCAAGATTGCCAAATACTAACCATGAAAGGAAAGATTAAATGATGGAAATGGGAAAGGGAAGCACAGACCAAATAACACCATAAGAGTAAAACTTGATAAAAAATCTAAAACTGTCAGTTTAAATTTTTATTTTATGTGACAACTACATTCTAGATATCGGCAATTCCTAAACTCACTTAACAAAAAGTATCAAAAGAGGTAGATTTAATCATTTTTTTCTGATACAACGGTTCTAAAACTTTCAACAAAAAGAAAAAAAAACAAAACTACTTTTATCTTAATGTTCCTATTAACTTCTATAAGCACAGTTTTTTTTCTACTTAAAGTATTATATGGTTATCTCACCTGTAAAGTGGGTTGTCTTCTCAACATAATAGTTTTGATTAGTTTCAGACAATATTCACTTGCATGAGTGCCTGTCCTTTAACAAGGATTGAAATGAAAGTCAAAAAAGCAGAGTGTAAATGGTTTAAAATCACCCATGGGGCCAACTCAGCTACCTGATTCTCCGAGATAAAACTTTCTAACACACACTGAAGCAATGTAGTAGGTATGTTTGGTTCATGGAAGACATTTAAACATGAAAACACCTAGGTTTTTGTTGTAGAACTTATCTTGTAGGCCCCTATCAAAAAGTGGAGCCACACTCTAAGCTTAGACTCTAAAGGAAAGTTCAAGCTCTGATCTACCTTCCACACTCTTTTTCTTGCCATTGTTGTTACTGTAAAGCTTTTACTTTCCTTTTTATTGATATTGTGCAGCTACTTTTTAAAAAGTGCCATCAACTCTAGCTTCTAGCCAAGATGGTGTAAAAAGAACTAGATTTATCACCTTACCTTAAACAGCTAAAAGGAACAGACAAAATACATTAAACAGTGGCTTTTAAGACATGGAACATCAGACAATGACAAATGGCGGTCCCTGGGAGCTGGTAAACAAAAGAGGAGAATGTGATGACTGCCCTAGCAAATGGCCGGAGAGGGAGAGTCCAGGGGAAGCCTGAGTCTCCCCAAGTTGGTGAGACAGAGACAGAAGTCCAGGACAGCCAAGATTGGTCAGAGTCCACGGGAAGAGTCCTAGAAAAGAGAGCCATGCAGAGGGAAAACCTCAGAGATCTGCAGATAATAACTGTCAGCTCCCCACCCCTGGGTCTTCAGGCAAGTATCAGCATTTACATGTGAAGAAATTAATTACCCAAGGCTGAGGGGAGAATCGTCCCTCCAGAATTAGAGAAAACACTCACCAGCGCTCACCCAGGGCTGAGAATAGTTCCTGCCCCATCAGCCAGAGTGGGAAACCTCATAATCCCCAGCCCTGCGGAGGAGGATAGAGGACTAAGAGGATGTCGCCCTTGACTAAATGCTACTTTGGTTCCCCTAACAAGATTAAGAGCAGGACCCAAAAGGATCAAAATGCTTCCAGGTAACTTCACCACATCCCAGAACAAAGCTCAAAATAGGCGCCAGGAAATCTGGCACTCTAGAAGTACAGGAGAACTTCCTCAACTTGATGAAGAACATCTACAAAAGAGTTACAGCCAACATCAAACAGTGAGAAACTGGATGCTTTTCCCCTATGATCGAGACCAAAGCAAGGATGTCTCTTCTTACCACTCCTATTTAATATCATACTAGCTAGAGCAATAAGTCCTAGCTAGAGAAATAAGACAAGAAAAGGAAATAAAAGGAACACAGATAAGGGAGGAAGAAACAAAACCGTCTTTGTTTACAGATGATACAAATATCTATGTAGAAAAGAATCAATTAAAAAACTCTTAAAAATGATTGTAACACAGTTGCATGATAAAAATTTAACATATAAAAGTCAACTATTTTCCTATAGACCAGCAATAAACAATTTGAATTTGAAATTAAAAACAAAAGTACCAAAAATAAAATAATTAGGTATAACTCTAACAAAATTTCTACAGGATCTAGATGCAGAAAACTATAAAATTATGAGAAAAGAAATCAAGGAAGATCTAAAGAAATGGAGAGATATTTCATGTTCATGGATTAGAAGACTCAATACTAGTATTATTTCAATTCTTCCCAACTTGATCTATAGATACACTGCAATCTCAATCATGATTCCAGCAAGCTATTTTCCAAATATCGACAAAGTGATTCTAATATGATTCATATTCTAATAGGAAAAAGCAAAAGACCCAGAATAGCCAACACAATACTGAAGAAGAACAACAAAGTCAAGGAACAGACACTAACTGATGTTATGACTTATTATAAAGCCACAGTAATTGACTTCATGTTAATAATGAAAGAACAGACTCAAAGGTCAATGGAACAGGAATAGAGTACAGATATACCAGGGGTGCTAAAAAATGTATACACATTTTAAGAGATGTTATCTATGTATTACTTTCGAAGTTGAACTGAGTTACAGTAGCAATGTGTAGTATGACGTCTGCTCAAAAGGTGGCAATCAAATGAATGCTAGCGTCCACCGTGCGACAGGCAAGCCAGTCAAAGAAAATGGCAGAAGCATGGTTATCGTTCAAGGCACAAGACTATTAGGAAGTGATAGTTGAAATTTGAGAATGTTGGGAAGCACAACAACAGTGGAGGCATGAGTATGCAACAGAACCTCCAACACGCCTAACAACTGCACGCATCCGTGATAAGTTTGAGACGTGTGGTCCCGTGTGTGATGTCCACCAGGGAAGATCCGGGAGGCTTCACACAGCAACAAGTCCCTGCTTCTTCTGCTATGGTGTTGGAACAGGTCACACTCTCGCCACAGCTGTCTACCAAATAATGTGCACCTCTTGTAATTGTAGAAGTCAAACATGATTTGTATTCATTCCTCTTTTGTTATCAGTATATATTGAGTAATATGATTTTAATACAGTTTTTTCCTTTCTCAGAATGTGTATACATGTTTTTGGCACCCTCTGTAGAGCTACACAAATAGACCAACTAATCTTTGAAAAAGGAGTAAAGGCAATCAGTGGAGAAAGAACAGTATTTTCAGAAAAGGGTGTTGGAACTAGATGTCTATAAACACACACACACACACACACACAAAATCTAGACACAGACCTTATACTGTTCACAGAAATGAACTCAAATTAGATAGAAAGGGAAATTAGAAAGTATTTTGACTGAATGAACATGAAAACACAGCATACCAAAATCTGTGATATGCAGCTCAGAAAAAAATGTATATAACTAAACACCTATATTAGAAAAGGAGGAAAAGGAAAAATAACCTAAGCTTCCACCTTAGAGACCCAAATCTCCAGAAACCTAAAGTAAGAAGAAAAAAGAAAGCAATATGTAAATATACATAAAGTATATAATACATATTTATATAATACACATTTAAATTTTTATATATAAGAGGAGAAAAATGGGGAAATTAAGAAAACGAAAAGCTGGTTCTTCAAGAAAATAAACAACACTGACAAACCTCCAGCCAAATTGACCAGAACAAAAGGAGAAAGGACACAGAATATCAATACTCGGAATAAGGGAGGTGATGTCACTACAGATCTCCAGATAGTAAATGAATAGTAAAGAAATATTAAGAAAAACTTTATGCCAATAAATTCAATAACTTAGATAAAATACTCAAAATCACAGAAAGAAAAAAACTACCAAAGCTCATGAGAAAGAAACAGATCAACTAAGTAGCCCTACTAAGGGAACTGAGTGTGTAGTTAAAAACCTTTCCACTGCTACCTTCACTGGTGAATTCTATTCAACATTTAGAAAAGAAATAATACTAACTCTACATAAACTCTTTCAGACAACCAGGAGGAGGAAATATTTCTCCTCGTCAACAGAATGCTATCCATTAGGCCAGCATTACTCTACCATCAAAATCAGACAAACATGTAACCAAAAAGGAAAACTACAACCAATATCCCTCAGGAAAATAAATTTAATCATTCTTAAAATTTTAGCAAATCAAAGTCTTACATAAAAAAGAATACATAATGACCTATTGATGGGTTTATTCCAGGAAATAGTTGAATTAATGGAATTGATTAATTTAACATTCAAAAATCAATTTAATCCATATTAACAGGCCAAAAAAGAAAAACTATATAATCATCTCAAAAGATACAAAAAGGCAGTTGCCAAAATCCAATATCCTTTCCCAGTAAACTAGGACTAGAAAAGAACTCCCTCAATCTGATGCAGGTCACCTACAATAAACATCATAATATTCGATTCAGTCCTGGAGGTTCTGGTCAGTGTAATAGGCAAGAAAAAGAAATATATGTAACCCAGATTAGAAAAGAATAGGTAAAACTGCCTTCTCTCTCCAGATGACACGGTTGTCCAACTAGAAAATCTGCTGGAATCTGCACAATAGCTATTAGAACGAGTAAGTTCATTGAGGTTGCTAGATAGAAGATCAACATTTTAAAAAATCAGTTTCATTTCTATATACTTGCACCAAACAATTGGAACTATTTACAACATTACCAAAAATATAAAATGCTTGGGAATAAATATCATAAAAGATATTCAGGATCTGTATGCTAAAAATAATCGTTTCTTTTACTCTCAGAAAACATACTGAAAGAAATTGCTGGGTTCAGTGGCTTGGGCCTGTAATCCCAGCACTTTGGGGAGCTGAGGCGGGAGGATTGTTTGAGCCCAGGAGTTTGAGACTAGCATGGACAACATGGTGAGATGAGAGAGAGAGAGAGGGAGAGAAGAAAACACTGCTGAAAGAAATCAAGAAAATGTGAAGGATAGCCAAAACATCTTTGAAAAAGAACAAAGGTGGAAGACTTACACTACCTGACTTAATTATTATAAAGCTGTAGTAATTAAGACAACATAGTAATGGTGTAACTAGTTCAAAGGAACAGAATAGAATGTTAAGAAATAGACCAACGGATATATGGGAAACTAATTTTTTACAAAGGTACAAAGGCAATTCGGTGGAGAAAAAAGAGTCTTCAACTAAATATGCTGGAACAATTTTATCACATGCACATACACGAACTTTACGAACTTTAATCCATACATTACACTATGTACACAAATTAATTCAAAGTGGATCACAGACCTAAACTGAAGATGTAAAACTATAAAACTTCAAAAAGAAAAATTAGGAGAAAAATCTTTGTGACCTTGGTTAGGCAAAGACCTCTTAGACATGACAGCAAAACCCCAATCCATAAAAGAAAAAAATGGTAAGTTAGACTTCATCAGAATTAAGAACTTCTGCTTTTCAAAAGACACTGTTAGGAGAGTAAAAAGACAAGCCATCAAGTAGCAGAGAATATCTGCCAATCATATACCTGCTAAAGAGCTTGGATCCAGAATTTGGGACGCACCCTCAAAGCTCAGTAAGAAAGTGAATAACCCAACTTGTAAAATGAGGTAAAATGTCTGAACAGAGACATAGTCAAAGAAGATATACAGATGGCAAACAAGCATATCAAAGGGTGCCCAGCATCATCAGGCCCTAGGGACATGCAAATTAGAAGTGAAATGAGTTAGCAGCTCATACCCATTAGAAGGTCTGAAAATAAAAAGATGGACCATACCAAGTTTTGGTGAGCATGTGGCCAGCTGGATCCGCTCCACAGCTGTGGGAACGTCAGATGCCACGACCACGAGGGAAAAGGGTTCACCATACACCCCTATGGGATCCAGCCACTCCACCCTAAGTATTTACCTAAGAGAAATGAAAGCTTACACCCACACAAAGACACAGCTACTAATGTTCAAGGCAGCTTTACTTGTAATAGCCCCAAACTGGAAACGGCCCAAATGTCCATCAACAAACAGTGGTAGCTCCATACAATGGTACTTAGCAATAAAAACACATTAACACAGATATAAGCAACAACATGGATGCATATCAGAAAAATTGCGCAGGGCGAGAGAAGCCAGGAAATAGAGTACACACGGTATTTATATAGAATTACACAAAATGCAAACTAATTAATAGTGACAGGCTGGTCGGTGCAGAGGGAGGGGGAGAGAGGGCTGACAGAGGAGCACAAAGAGACTTTAGAGAACAATGAGTCTCTTCATTATCTTGATTGTGGTTATGGTTTCATGGACATACACAGATGTCAAAACTTATCAGATTGTTCATTTAAATATGCTCAGATTATTGTATGTTAATGATACCTCAAGAAAGCTTTTCTTTTTAAAAAGGGAGGACGCAGCAAAAAAAAAAAAAGAGTCCCATCTTTCAGTAAAAAAAGAAAAAAAATTATATATTTGTTAGTGATTCCAGCAAACCCACTTGAGCATTGGAAGATATCATAAATCCTTCATGGAATGAGACAGGATATCAGAAATAATTCAGCTTCAACAACAACAACAAAAAGATGATTTGAACTGTGTCTGGACCTAAAGATTATCGTAGATTTTTTTCTTAATGAACTTTTTAAAAAAGGAAAAACAGTTCTAATCAAGGCTAGTATTATTATATTTTTTCAGCAGAGTAGAAGTGTATGCCTTCCTCCATTTTACTTTCTTCAAATAGCTCTTAAAATTCCACTGGAAATTTCTCATTCCAAATCCACAAAGGATAAGAACCTCCTGGCCCCCAGATGCTGACAGCAGCAGCAGGAACCGTGCGCACCAGCCCAGGACTCAGGCCAGGAGCCCCTACCAGATGCCCTTCTGGGTACCTGTTGCCGGAGCAGCGACACTCTCCCTGGCTCTCTCCACTACCGTTCAAAGTGAGGCTGTGCCTGGACCATCAATGGAACCATTTCGCTGACTATTCAGATTGACCCAGGAAAACATTTGCCTGCCACATTCAAAGTCCTGCTCCAAGTTCCACATCAAAACACACTGGAAAATACTGTTCGGAGTACATGTATAGAACATTATCACTTTTAAAGAGCATTTATATCATACAACTGGACACTTTAATTCTCTAATTTCTTAAATGCACTTGAAAAGGATAGGCAGTCACTTGAGTTGTTACGTTTTCCAAAGCGAAATTTTCCAGTTTGATTCTTTGAGTACTGTTTGAAATTTAATTCAAAACATGAATATCAGAAAAAAGTGGACGAAAGTGGAGAAAGCAGAAGAGAGAAGGGACAGATGATGAAGACAACATTATCAACCTAGAATCGTCAGAGAATAAGCTTCTAGAAAGCTGGGTATTAGCATACTTTTTTCTTTTAAATTTCAATCATGTTGTTCAATAACAAAAAGATAGACAACACAATTTTTAAATGGGCAAAGAGTTAAGTAGATGTTTCTCCAAGAAGATATACAAATGGCCAATAAGCACATGAAAAGATGCTCAACATCACTAGTCATTATGGAAATGCAAATGAAGGCCATAATGAGACACTCCTTCACACATACTAGAATGGCTATAATCAAAAAAACAAAAATAACAAGCATTGGCAAGGTTGTGGAGACATTAGAGCCCTCTTGCGTTGCTGGTAGGAATGTAAAATGGTCCAGCCACTGTGGAAACAGCTTGGCAGCTCCTCAGAAAGTTAAACATAGAATCACCACACGACCCAGCAATTCCACTCCGAGGCATACACCCAGTAGAACTGAAAACAGGGACATGAACAGACATTTGCAAACCCATGTTCAAAACAGCATTGCTCACAATAGCCAAAAGGCGGAAGCAACCCCAGGTATCCATGGGCTGAGGAATGGATAAGTAAACTGCAACCTGTTCATACAATGGAATAATATTCAGCCAAAAAAACAAATAAAATTTTGATGACTGCTTCAACGTGGATAACACTTGAAACCATTATGCTAAGTGAATAAGCCAGTCACAAAAGACAAGTACTGTATGAGACAAGCACTGAATTTCATCATAAAGATGAAAGAAAGATCTAGAATAGGTAAATTCACAAGGACAGAAAGATCAGTCGCTACTGAGGCTGGGAGGTAGGAGGAATGAAGTTATTCTATCGTGAGTACAGAGTTTCAGTTCAGAGTGCTGAGAAACAGATAGTGGCGATGGCTGCACAACATTGTGAGTGTGATTAATGCCATGGAGCTTGTACACTTGAAAATTGTTAAAATATCACAATTTTAACATGTATTTTACCACAATTAAAAATAAACAATTCAGCCATTTTAAATGACTGGCTTTAAAGAAAATGATATATTCATTCATTTGGTCACTCAACAAGCAATACGAAGAGGATCTCCTATACCAGAGACCGTGCTGGGCGAAGCAAAGGCTGAAGACACAGATGCCAGCACTGATGACAATGGCAGAGAAATTGGCAGGCCCACCTAGAGAGACACTGACGGAGCCCCAGATGAGACAGCGGGCCTGGATGGTCTTCTTGGTTCAGGTGACACTGGTGGCTGGCCGGGTCCTCGTCTTTATTGTAAAGACAAGGTCTCACCAAGTTGTCCAGGCTGGTCTCGAACCCCCAGGCTCAGGCAATTCTCTTACCTTGGCCTCCCGAAGTGCTGGAATTACAGGCTGAGCCACCTCGTCTGGCCAGGTGACACTGGTGGCTGAGTTTTAAAGGATCAAAAGGAGTTAGCTAAACAGAGGAGAGGAAAAAAAAAAGGTATCGAGAGAAGGACCCCAGTCTATACAGTGATTCCCCTTATCCACAGGGGATATAATCCAAGACTCCCAGTGGATGCCTGAACCCATGGGTAGTGCTGAATCTGATACACACTGTACAAACACACCTAGAATAAACTGAATTTACAAAGTAGGCACAGTAAGACATTAACAACAAAAATTAAAAATAAAATAGAACAATTATAACAATATCACTACTCTCACACTTTGGAGCCAACCATGAGGTAAAATAAGGATGACTCGAACACAAGCACTGCAACACCATGACAGTCAACCTGATCACCCAGACGGCTAACAAGTGTCCACCGGCAGTTAGCATGGACAGTGTGGACATGCGGGACAAAAGGATGATTCACATCGTGGGCAGAATGAGGTGGGATGGTGCAAGATTTCATGACGCTACTCACAACGGCACACAGCTTAAAACACAGGAGTTGTTTATTTCTAGAAGTTTCCATTTAATATTTTCAGACCATGGTTGACCTTGGATAACTGAAACCATGGAAAGTGAAACCAAAGATAAGGGATTACTATATAAGAATAGCAAACAGAAATATTCAAAACAAAAGCACCAACAAACTGTACCTGCATTTTTAAAATAAAATGAAATATGGCTGGGTAATAAACATGTGACCAGAATCATCAAGAGAGAGAACTGTCACTATCAAGCATTTATGAAATGACCCTAGATCAATACCTAAACTGCAAGCACACCAGCAACTTCAACTCCTTCCAACTGGGTCCAGGCAACTTTCTAGAGAGAGTATTCATATTTGTGCACCAAACATGCACTGAGTGTCTACAGTGCCCAGACACTCTGCTAGGGTACTTACGTACTCACACCTCCCAGGGCCAGACACTGCTATAACAAAGCACTATGCACTGGGGGGCCTGGACAATAGCAAGTGTTTTCCTATGATCCTGGAGGCTGGAAGTCTGGGATAAGGTGTTGACAGCAATGATTCCTTTTGGGGCCCTCTCCTCAGTCAACTGCTCCCCGTATCTTCTCACATGGCTCCCCTCTTTCCTGTGTCCTAATCCACTCTTCCACTGAGGGCACCCATCCTGTTGGAGGGCACACCCTCACAGCCTTATTTGAACTTAATCACCTCATTAAAGAATGGAACTCCAAAGAGTCACCTTCTGAGGTACTGGGCTCAGGGATTCAACATGTGAAACAGTGGGAACACAATGCAGCCCATAACAGAAGGTACATGTAATACACACTCCGTTGAGTCCAGCTGCTCTGCCGGGGTGTTTAGAACACTCATACCAACCGGGTCCACCTACTCTGCCAGGGTACTTACAACACTCACACTGACAGGGTCCAGCTACTCTTACAATACTCTGCCGACCGGGTCCATACTCTGCCAGAGTACTTACAACACTCAGCCAACTGGGCCCAGCTACTCTGCCAGGGTACTTATAACACTCACACCAACCAGGCCCAGCTACTCTGCAGGGGTACTTACAACACTCACACCAACAGGGTCCAGCTACTCTGCCAGGGTACTTACAATACTCTGCCAACCGGGTCCAGCTACTCTGCCAGGGTACTTACAACACTCAGCCAACTGGGCCCAGCTACTCTGCCAGGGTGCTTATAACACTCACACCACTGGGTCCAACAACTCTGCCAGGGTACTTACAACACTCACACCAACCAGGTCCAGTAATCTGCTGGGGTACTTACAACATTCATACCAACCTGGTCCAGCTACTCTGCCGGGGTACTTACAACACTCAGCCAACCGGGTCCAGCTACTCTGCTGGGGTACTTACAACACTCAGCCAACTGGGTCCAGCTACTCTGCTGGGGTACTTACAACACTCATATCAACCAGGTTCAGCTACTCTGCAGGGGCACTTAATGACACTCACACCCAGGGTCTAGCTACTCTGCCAGGGTACTTACAATCCTCTGCTGACCGGGTCCAGTTGCTCTGCTGAGGTACTTACAACACTCAGCCAACTGGGTCCAGCTACTCTGCCAGGGTACTTATAACACTCACACCAACAGGGTCCAACTAATCTGCTGGGGTACTTACAGTACTTGCACCAACCGGGTCCAGCTACTTGGCCGGGTACTTCCAACACTCACCCTGACCTGGTCTAGCTATTCTGCTGGGGTATTTATAACACTCACACAGACTGGGCCCAGCTACTCTGCTGGTGTACTTACAACACTTACACCAACTAGGTCCAGCTACTCCACCTGGGGTACTTACGATACGCTACTCTGCCAGGGTTCTTACAACACTCAGCCAACTGGGTCAGCTACTCTGCTGGGGTTTTTGCAGTCTGCTAAGTGGCTTTCTGTGACTGGCTTCATCACTGCTGTAGTTATTTCACACTCATTATGCATATAATGTCTGGCTCTGAATGAATAAAAATAAGTGGATGAGCCGGGCTTGGTGGCTCAGCCTGTCATCCCGCGCCTTTGGGAGGCTGAGGTGAGTGGATTGTCTGAGCCCTTGGGTTCGAGACCCGCCTGGGCAGCGAGACCTCATCTCTACAATAAATAAAAAAAACAGCCGGGCATGGTAGCGCACGACTGTAATTCTGGCTACTTGGAAGGCTGAGGCGGAAGGATCGCCAGAGCCCAGTGGGTCGAGGCTGCGGGGGCCGGGAGTGGCCACTGCACTCCAGTCTGGGCGACAGAGTGAGACTCCGATTCAAAAAAAATAAAAAAATAAGTGGGTGAGATTACCGACATGCATGTGGCTGCAGCCAGTGTCCAGACCTGCCCTCCCAACAAAGTTCCAACCCAAAACTGTGCCAACTCGTTTCCCCTCCTTGGTAACAACAAGGTCTTCAGCTTTTTCTCTCAAAATGGAAGCACACTCATGACACGCATGGGATTCTTGAATTGTCCAGCCATTTCTTTTTGCTCTGAGATGTTTTTCCAGAAGCTGGGTGATGCTAAAATGGGACCCTACCCCTGTGTTACATGGTAGTGGTGTTACACAAGTCAACGAGCAAAAAAGAGACAGGAACTCTTTTTCACTAGACCCATAAAGAACTGTGGAAGGCCGGGCTCTGTGGCCCAGCCTGTAATCTCAGCACTTTGGGAGGCCAAGGCGAATGGCTTGCCTGAGCCCGTGGGTTTGAAACTAGCCCAGTCAACTTGATGAGACCTCATTTGTACAATAAATCAAAATTTACCCGGGCATGGGAGTGTGCGCCTGTCGTTCCGGCTACTTGGAAGGCTGAAGCGGATGGATCGCCGGAGCCCAGAAGGTCAACGCTGGGGTAGCCATGAGTGTGCCACTGTACTCCAGCCTGAGCGACAGAGTGAGACTCCAACTCAGGGGAAAAAAAAAAAACTGTGGAAGGCTGTGAGGCGTTGCTTAAAGTCATGATCCCCTAGGTGATCAGATCTGAGTCCTTTGGGGCAGGCAGTGGTCAAGACTAGAATTCTAGCCCTCCTGGAAGACTGCACAGTACACTCACATGATTCGGTTCTGTCCCCTTCTTGCTCAAACCAATGGACAGAAGCAGACTTTAAATGCTAAAGGCTTTCCAGACATACAATGGTCAACCTCACAAGAACAAAAACACTCACATGAAGCCAACACATTGGTTTCTTTGCAGGGGTGAGCACGGATTTCAGCATGCTTACTGCAAAGTTCAGGGGCAAGACTTCATAAAAAGTCATTGCTTCTCTGAACAGAGGTGCCTTATAGTGAACATAATTTCCTTGACATGAGAAAATCTTTATTTTTTTCCTCATTTTCTCTGCAAGCACCTCCAGCTGGACTGCTCCCTTTGCAGCCTACGGGACAAATCTCTGAGTACTCCGAAGTAGAAATCCATGGCATATGTGTACAAGAGAATAGGGCTGGATGAGAATGAACTCAGTAAACTTGCAATAAGCTCCTACTAAGTGCCCAGCACAGTTCTGGGTGCTAGGATAATAGTCCCTATCTTTCGGGAGCCCAGAGGCTGACAAGGGGAAAACACATGAAAATATACATGTCCAGGGACTATGGTAAGGCTGGAAGAGAAGCAAACACAAGGTCCTGGGGACAGAGAAGGCAAGAGACAGGCAGAGACTTTGGAGTCAGGACACTCAGTGCTGTCACTTGCCAGCATGTAAGCCTGAGCAATAGCTTGATCTCTCTGAGCCCAGTTTCCTCATTAAAAAATGACGAAAACAACACTTAGCACCTGGAGGAGAATGAGGATTTGTGGTAACACATTGCAAAGTTCTTGGTGCCTAGCAGTTACTCAGTAAACCACAGCTGTTGTTATTGCAGCCCGGAACAAGCAAGGAAAGCTTCCTGGAAGAATCGGTGCCTAACTCCAGTTTAAGGAGAGTGATGCCAAGTGGTACCCAGGCCACCCAGTCTAAGTCACTTCAGTCACTATTTAAAGTTCTTGGAGCATTCAACAAACACTTTGGGAAATCATCTTGTTCATTTCTTTGCTCACGTGTCCATTGTTCCTCTCTCACCAGGATGCAAGGAGCCTTTTTGGTTTGTTTGTTTTCTTTGTTGCTCTTTCCCCAGAGCCTAGAAGTAAGTGGGCTTGGCACACTGAGGGCACGCCATAAACCTCTGCTGGAAGAATGAACGATCAACGCTCTCTAGTGTTCTTGGTCCACGGTGTCTTCCCACACACACGTTAGTTAGTTTCTACAATGAACAAGGCAGTCAGGATGGGTATTATTTGACACTTGATCCAATTGTATAGATCCCAGAAATTCAGGCTCAGAGAGGATGTACGATGCCCAGACCCATAGTCTAATCCGAGCCCCGTGACACCAGGCCAGCGACCCTCCTGCTATATTGCACCTCACCAGAAAGCATCCAGCTCTGCCACTAAGCAAGGACGCAGCAGTTACGTGCAGCCAGGGCAAGGTTGACACCACCCACGTGCGGAGCAGATGCTTCTGGGAGCCAGGAATTAGCACACGCAGAGGAAAAAAAGCCATCCTGCCGGCAGCCGGGTCTCCTAAGCGGCAATTTTATAAAAAGAAATTGAGTCGGTATAAAAAGCAGCTAGCTACACACCCTGAAACAGGAGGGCATGGCAGGATCATGGTCTCACCCTAGAAAGGCAGAGGGGGTCTTGGTCTCCTTCCCGGAAGAAACGGCTTTGTAGGGCCCGGCGCTCAGGCTTACTGGAGCCCACGCCTGTCAAAGCATCGACACCCACTGTGTATCCAGAAAACACAGATGGATTGGACTGCTGACAACCAGTCTGGTGGGGCAAAGCAGGCCAAAAAGAAGGAGTGCTAAAACAGGGAAAGGCTAGAGAGATGTCTCAGCAGCCTGAGCCAGAACCAAAGAAATGGAAATAAATAAGATGGAAAAAGGAGAAAGCATGGCCTTGACCGGCAGATCCACTCCAGGTGGTTTCCTCTACTGCCAACCTGTGTGAGCAGGTTTAAGTTCAGTGGCCTTTCCTGTGGGACACGCAATAATAAAGAGAGAATAAATCCCATTTTTAACTGAAGCAAACGAACACGCCTGGCACAATACCTAGTCCTGAAAGTCCCAGGCCAAGAGTGTTCTGCACGAGGAACTAAGAAAGAAAATGAGAGAGCGGGGGCAGGGGGAATAGAGAAATAATGTGAACGAACATGAATAACATAAATCAAAGGCAGACATAGGAGAAGGGGGGTAGATCTCCCTCCTCCCCCTCACTCTCCCTCACTCCCCAGCTGGAGGCTCAGCATCCTCAAAGCACTGATGGAAACAATAACAATTTGTAATCCTAGCTAAATTACCATCCGAATAATGTCTGTGAATGTACCTTGCAGATATACAGGATGATTACTGTTGTTATTCAAACAACCGAATGTTGTTAAACAATTATCATCAGTCACTAGGCTCTCTCTCTCTCTCACACACACACACATGCACATGCACACACGTGTGCATGCAGAGACATGTGTGCACATGTTCTCATATATAGCTCCTGCATTTGATAGTCAAAGACACCATTCATGACAGAGCTGTTCTCAAAAGGTAGAGCTAAAAATTAAAGAAAAGAAAAGAAAAGAAAGGAGTCCTAGAACACCAAGGAGCCCTAACCATGCCGAAGATGTATGTCGTCGGCCCTCTGGTTGGGTGCCAGAGCTTCGATTTGCCATCGTTTGCAACTACCTCGTGGGCTGCAAAATGCCTTTGTTCCAAAAAGAGCAACCCGATCCTCATCTCTGTGCACCAGGCTGGCTGGCTGCTACTTATTGCACCGAGTTCCACAGCAACGTGGCAGCATCGGAGGCCGCTTCAGTCTGCCTTCTTGATTGACTGCCCTCCTGATAGGCAGTGAGCACTCCAGTTACCTAACCACAGACACATTTGCTTCTCAGGGTCTGTGGTTAGCCACAGAGGTACATCATAAAACCAACATATTAGCCAACAGAAATGCACTTGTAGATATGGATCTAAATGGTTTCTCAGCCCACTCTTATTCCATCTCAACATCTGTCGTCACATAATGCAGAATCTTTAGAGATGAAAGAGACAGTGCACCCTCCTTCTTACTGGAGCCAAAGACAGTCAGGGAATCAAGAGAAAGAGCCCTAATGTCAAAGGACACAGAGTCGTATTACCCTGAACAGTTCATTTAACCTAGACTCAATTTCCTCGCCTGTATAATAAGATAATGATCCTATGTCACAGGACTGCAGAGAGGCTCACATTTTAAAAAGCTCTACATGAAAGCAGGACAAATTTTAAAGTTAATATACCAGTGCCTGCTGCAGTAACCATGTAGCCTCTGTTTTAACCCTCAGGCATGACTGCAGGAGGGTGCTTTTTTAATTCTATCTTTTTATTTTTTTTTATTTTAGAGTTGTGGGGTACAAGTGGGGATTTATGACATAAATAAATTGCATGAAAGCCAAAGAAACCATCAAGAGAGCAGGGAGACAGCCTACAGACTAGGAAAAAGTATTTGCCAACTCCAGGTCTGACAAAGGCTTAACATCCTGGATCTACAAGGAACTCAAACGTGCTGAAAAGAAAATAACAAACAACCCCATTATAAAATGGGCAAAAGATATGAACAGACACTTCACAAAAGAAGACATCTGAGCAGCCAACAAACACAAGAAGAAATGCTCAACCTCACTAATCATCAGGGAGATGCAAGTCAAAACCACACTGAGATACCACCTAACTCCAGTCAGAACGGCAATTATCAACAACTCAAAAAATAACAGCTGCTGGAGAGGGTGTGGTGAAAAGGGAACACTTCTACACTGTTGGTGGGAGTGTAAACCAGTGCAACCTCTGTGGAAAACAGTGTGGCGATTCCTAAAAGCTCTAAAAATCGACCTTCCATATGACCCCGCAATCCCCCTACTGGGAATATACACTGAAGAACTCAAATCACTCTATAAAAAAGATACCTGCACATGTATGTTTATTGCAGCGTTGTTCACAATAGCAAGAACCTGGAAACAACCATGCTGCCCATCAAAAGAGGACTGGATTTAAAAAATGTGGTACATATACACGATGGAATACAACGCAGCCATAAAAAAGAACAAAATCATGAATTTCACAGCAACCTGGATGGAACTAGAGTCTATAATACTGAGTGACCTCTCACAGAAACAAAGATCTGAGTATCACATATTCTCACTCATATAATGGACCTTGAACATCCAATGCAATACTATAAGAAAATGACTGATGGTACTGGGAAACTATGGGGGGGGATGGGATTAACGGTCGCAAATATCTGTCTGGGGATGGGGAAACACCTCTTATCAACAGGGTGCCTGAATGAAACCTAATTGTACACCTAACCCTTAACTGTACCCCACAAAACCATAATAAAAAATATTGATTAAAAAAAAAAGAAATTGCATGCAGGTGGACTTGAGGCTTTCTAAGGCAAGGGCTGCCCCTGTTAGGAAGCATGGAGGCCCCCATGCACCTGCCCGCCACATGGCTGCCCCTCTGACGCCTTTGCCCCTCTCCTTATAATTGACGCACTCTGGTTCACTTTACAACAACTGCTTAGATTTGGTACTTGAACACCAGTGTTAATGGAGTTGAACTAAAGCAAAACACAACTTCAGTTCTGAACCTGTCCTGGATCCTTGTCTGATGTTAAGACACAGCACGTAAGTTGGGGTTAGGAGTTAGTGTGCCCATAGCAAGTGCATTAGGTTAATGGAAAAATAATTATCCTGTATCTTTGGTCTGCTGTGTTTCCTTTACTGTATATCTGACTCTGCAGAGAACTAGTTTTCTTTCTTTTTTTTTGACTCAGGGTCTCATTCTGTCCCCCAGGCTAGAGTGCCCTGGCATGATCATGACGGTCACAGCTCATGGCAGCCTCAATCGCCTGGGTTTAGGCAATCCTTCCACCTCAGCATCCCAAGTACCTAGGACTACAGGCGCAGGCCACCACACCTGGCTAATTTTTTATTCTTTGTAGAGATGAGGTCTTGCTACATTGCCCAGGCTGGCCTCGAACTCCTGGGCTCAAGTCTTCTGCCTGCCTCGGCCTCCCAAAGTGCTGGGATTACAGGTATGAGTCACTGCACCTGGCCAAGAACTGGTTTTCTCACCAAGCAATATAACAAGGATGCTGAAAAGGGCTGGGATGTCAAGATCCTTCTCAGCATCCTCCATAGTCCCCTCCCCACAAGCTGCCATGTTCTGAGCTTTGACAACCAACAGTGAGACGTACAATGAGCAGAGTTTCCTTCTGAAGGCCTGTACCTTGGGCAATGCAGTTGAGTGGCCAGGTTTCTTAGGATACATCACACTGACTACAAGCAAGAGCAACACGCCATGCAATTCACTTTCAGAAATCACAAAACTAAGAATATATCAGGAAAATAAAATACTGTATGAACCTCTGCCCCCACAAAAAGATACGATGTTCTGATACAGAATCATGAAAATATCTTCATCTTGATTTTAAAAGTCTAGAAACATGAGCCTAGGCAACATAGCAAGACCCAGTTTCTACAGAAATAAAATAAAAAATAAAAAAATTAGCCAGGCACGGTGGCATGTGCTTGTAGTCCCAGCTACTTCAGGAGGCTGAGGTAGAATCGCCTAAGCCCAGGGGTTGAGGCTGCAGTGACCTGTGATCATTCCACTGTACTTAAGCCTGGGCAACAGTGAGACTCCAACTCAAAAACAATAATAGTAATTTTTAAAAGTACAGAAACACATTAGAAAAGACTTTTTCAACTGTAAAGAGAAATGAAAAGTAATCATCTGCCCTGCCCCATCCAAGGCGAGGCTGGCTGTCTGGTGCCCTGGCTCAGTGGGGCCTGGATACTACACTCTGGACAGCTCGGGGGAAAGACTGAGCTCTTGTTCTGGACTCTGCTGCCTCCCACCCACGTGGGCTCCACCACTGAGGGAACCACCAGACTGTGCTGCTGGATGCAAGTTCTAAGATGAGAATGAATACCGCTAGCCTCCCTCTTCCTGTTGCCACAATGCCAAGGACCAGTTCTTGTCTAACCTCATGTGCAAGAAGGCATCTTTTTATGGGATTATTCCTATCCTGGTCATCCACTGAGATGGAAATCATGACCCCAAATTACCAAAGTACTCCATAAGTATAAAGAAAGAAGGGGAAGATTTCTGCGAACTGTGAACCATAGATGGGGGGAAAAGCCAACCTAGTTTCAAAAGAAAAATGTTCTGGAAAGAAAAGAAAATCTAAACCAGAATTGGTAGTTTTATCATCCTTTATAAACCTAAATTCTGTGTGAATTCAGGAACAAAACCATGTTCTATAGGTTGTATCACTCCTTAAGTAGCACCTTTAGTGTGTTGCATTTAAAAACATGTCTGGACTGTATCTACATGTGTAGTTGAAGAGTTGCGATTTTAAGCTTTCCTCTGCTCTTTTCTGCAGATGTGAAGGACCAGTGAGATCCAGGGTTTGGGGCTCCTTCCTCCTAAAGCCTGCTGATCTGCCTTCATGGCTCTTGACTTGAGCCTCGTTAGTGAAGCCGGCAAACCCTCGCCCTCCTGGGTGATCTCATCAACTCTTGGGCCCAACTACAACCTACACTGACTGCTCCTCACTCGAAGCCCCTAGCGCAGAACCCTCTCAAGCGCCATCGCTGACCCCAGGACACCTTCACCGGAAGACAGAGAGAAGCATGTATATGTGTGTATATGGGCATGTGTGTATATGTGAATACGAATATGCGTGTCCTCACCATCAAATCCTTCATCACAGATTCTGAAAGTCTGCACATTTAGAATATTAAACACCTTCTAAATATCTACAGCTTTACCTCCATTGTCACCTCCTTGGTTTGGCCCTGGTCACCGTTTCCTGAACTCCTGCGACAGCCTCCACGGGTTTACCTGTCTACGTTCTCATGGGGCTCCCACCAGTTCCTCTTCACTATGGCAGCGGGATCTTTCTAAAGCACAGATTTGATCTTCCCACATTGCTGCTGAAATCCTGTGGTGGATCTCTTTGTTCCTGGAATGAATACTTGCTCAGCACTGGGGATGTGGCCTCTGGACCCCAAGGCCCCATCCTGCCCCCCAACCTCGCCAGCTGCTGCACTGAAGCTCCCCTGAACTCCAGGCAGTTTCTCATCACTGCACACTGTCTCCTCCCAAGCCTTCTCCCAAGCCACTCCATCTTCATGCCATTTCCTGCAGCAAATAGCCCTCACCTCCACCCCTAGGACACCAAGCAGGGCTGGGGCACCCCCAACACACCCGATGCACCACACCCTTCTGCTTGCCACGCCCATGCCACTCCCCTGCGTATTCTGCCAGCGTCTGTCTACTGACCCTCTTCATTAGACTGGGAGCTCCTGGCTCCCAGGGACGGTGCCACTCGCTTCCGGTGTCCTCAGCCCCTAATGCCCTACCTCACAAAGCTGGCCCTCAAGGGATGTGCCAAGCGAGTGACTGCTTGTGATACTCAACAGCAGCAACTCTAGAAGCTCGCCCACAGACCGCAAGAGTCCCTGAGGCCCCTTTGGGTCTCCATGGGGGGAGACCATGAAGGAACTCCCCTTCCCCCATGAAGAAGCCTCCGAGGCCAAAACTATGTTCATAATCATTCCAAGAAAGGATTTGCTCTGTCACCGTGTTGACATTTGCACTAATGGTTCAAGAACAATGATGGCAGTGCTGCAGGTGCCTCAGCACCAATTGGGGTGGTGGCACCAAGCCATTGTGCTCTTCACGGCCACTTACAGTGAAGATGCCAGGTTCATATGAGCATGCCTCTGATGAAGCTGAAACAATACTAATTTTATTAAAGCTCACCCCTTGAGTACATCTCTTTATAAAGTCCTTTTGCTGCATACCAAGTACACCAATGGTCTCAAAAGCTGAGCACTGTGCAGTTGAGTTGAAAGCGTGTGTGCGTGCGTGTGTGTGTGTGTGTGTGTGTGTGTGTGTGTGTGCTGGGGTCTTACTCTGTTGCCCAGACTGGAGCACAGTTGCCCAGACTGGAGCACAGTGACATGATCACAGTTCAATGCAGCTTCATCCTCCTGGGCTCAGGGCTCAGGTAATCCTACCACCTGAGGCTCCCAAGTAGCTGGGATTACAGGAATGCGCCACCACGCCTGGCTAATTTTTTTATTTTTTGTAGAGATGAGATCTCACTATGTTGCCTAGGCTGTAGTTGTGAGCTTCTTTTCAGGGAACATCATTTTCACTCAAAAGAACAACTGATGGACAAACTGCAGCTACTCACACAGAAGCGTTCTCTCATCATTTTCTCAAAAATAAGTGTAGTGAGCCCATCACTCCAAGAAAAACAACTGACAGCATTTGCTGCCAATGATAAAATTTGAGCTTTCCAGAAAAAAAAAAATAGAACTTTGGAAAACTTGTGTCAGCCACTGTGAGCCTGCCAGCTTACTAATACCTAAAGACTTTTTTGATGACAATGGGGGAGATATTGACCCATGTGATTGTGTAATAAAATGTGTCACATTTGGAAAAGCTGCATGACTCAATGTTTCTCAAGTGCCAAAGCATAATGTTATAAAACCAAGCCTAGGAAAAGAGCCATTTAAATGCAAGACAGACCCAAAAGTTTGAGACCTGCTGACCCAGGTGCCACATCGAAGGACCTTGAGTAGAAATGTCAGTCACACACATTTCCATCTGGAGGGAGTCCTCCCACCTCACAGGCATTGACTGGGCCCCTAACCGTCAGAAGCACATTTGAGAGTCCTACCAGCTTAGGATTTCTTCATTTCAAATGAAGCATACAATCTCAAAGGCGGGCCAAAGTCAAAGGTGATGCAGGTCAGGAGAAAACCGGTGGCCCAGGACTCACAGGAATTGCACTCCTATAGTCACCCTGCCCTGGGTCACCAGGTGAGCTGTGTGAAGCATCTTCTCAGTGAGATCTCTCTGGCCACAGGAGGACCCAGGCTACACCTCAGGTTTCACCTGACAGCAGGTGGTACCAATAATAATCCCCCAAAAGGAAGGAAGGAGTCCACCAACAGAAGCCAATGGAACAAACATGGTATTGACAGACAAAGAAGAGAGGTTAGGATAAAGAAGAAGGAAAACGATGCTTAACACCTGTGAATACCAGCAGCTATTATATCTGAAGTACTTGCTTCACCAGAATCTCTGCATTCTTACCCATCGGATTTCTGTCTTCCTGAAGTCACCCTTCACCTCTGAGCGCATGCTTACCTCAGAAGTATCTCCACAGCAGAACCAAGGCTGGTGTCACCCTTGTGATTTACCTTTCAAGTCAAACAGCACCAACCCCCTAAGAATCCCCCTCCCTTACTCAGAACTTTTTCTGATTCTGCTCATTTCCAATTCTGCCATCCAATCAAGGTTGTTTTTCCAGATTGCAAGAAGTACTTCAAAGAGCTGCTACAATTTGGCTCTCTAAAATAAATACCTATTCATCTTCATTTTAACAAAGACAAACAAAAAGAAACCATTGTTAGTAGACAAAAAAATAGATCGATTACAGTTTTCTCTAAAGTAAATCATGTTATTCATGACATATTATTACAACAAAGAGGCATATCATTACTGTATTAGAATGTGTACAGTTCTTAGAAACAAAGCCTCACAGATCTCAGTTTTAGCACGGGAAAAATTCAAGTTCACAGATACCAAAACAACTAGGCAACGCTCAAGCCACAAGCTATGGGCTCTAAAGGAAGGTTCTGGAATCAAACAAACCCGTCCAAATGCTGGTTCTACCCCCTCTCTAGCTGTGAGACCTCGAGCAATTTACTTTGTTTCTCTGAGCCTCAGCTGGTCCATCTGTAAATCCAAGGTAGCCCAACATGACTCCCAAGGGTTGCTGTGATAAATAAACACCATATACATTAGCACAGTGTTGCCATTGGGAGTTTGTGGCTATTAGAATAATGACCACTGGGGCCCATGTGCGTGATGGCTGCCTGCACTACAGGCTGTATCTGTGGTCTGGGAAGGGATGTCTTCCTGGCTGCAAGCTAACTGGTCCGTTTGGGGTGGGGTTCACTGGACTCGGAGGGACCAAAAAGCCTCAGATGAGCTATGACACAAGCCTCTGGCTATTCCCTAAAATAGCTTTAATTCATATTTTAACACAATCCATTGTCTGTTTTATAGTTTTATGACCTATTCTTTTAAAAATGCTTTGTAATAAAAAACCTTCAGCCTTCCTTTTGGATTAAGGGTTGTTTTCTAGGTCTCTTTTCTGATGACATTTAGTCCTGAGTCTTCACATCTCTAGGGTTTCATCAAAATGACAACAGCTCTGCCTTTCCCTCTCATTTTTTACTGTTTGGGGGAAAGAGCCATGTCAACTTTCAGAAGTTTCAATAACATAAAACATTATTGAATGATATCGATGTGGTGGAGACACGGAGCTTCGGCGTCGGTTTTGGACGTTGGGCTCAATTGCACAGTGCCTTGAAGTCTGCTAAGAAAGGTCTCCACGCAGGCAGCATGCTCTGGGCAGCTGACCCAGGCACCAGTGAGCTCCTGGCAGATGTGAAAGGGATGCTTCGGTCAGGTTTCCCAGGGTATAAAATAAATATTCAGTTTGCCTAAACTCAAGTCTGAATTCCACTGGAGTTGATGAAATCATCGATAACTAGTTATCGATTGGGATTAGTAGACTGATCTGCCAAGTAGACAGTTCTCTTAAATCTCTATCGTTCTTGGTAGGTAAAGGTAGATATTTTTGTCAGTTCCCATAATCTGCCAGATGATCTTTTCTACAATGAAGACACAATATAAATGTACATGCTAGAGCATTTGAATGTTTGCTGTGAAGACAATGAATTTTTTAAAAAACTAAGTAATTCTTTTTTTTAAATCCCTTACATCAAAAGTCAGTACTTTTTGTGCAAGAGATTGTCCTCTGTTACTCCCACACCGAGAAGCACAAAATTGATGGGGTTGGGATGTCATGTCACACAAAACTGGTTCGGCCATACCCATAATCCCTTTGCTTAGCATAACAAGTTTAATCACCTTTTCTCAAGAAAGGTAGCCAACTAAGATTCCTGGGCCAAGCAGGGTACTTCATTTCAAAGGATGACACTCAATTTATTCAGCTTCCAGGAGAAAGATGTGGGGCCGACAGAGTGTGGAACAGATTTTCTGGCAATCTCAATTAGAGGGCCTTTGGTTTATGGCCCCTTGGTCCCCCACCACTTGGTAGTAATTCGAGGGAGGACCCAAACAAAACCAGACTTATCTTTTGGAGGGCAAGCCCCTTGTATTACAGGCTTCCTTTGCTAGGTAAGTGTTCCAGGAACCCATCAGCATCAGTGTACCAGTTAGCGTTATGAGAGACTGCATTCGGCTTCAATGAGGTTTTTTCGGAGACTTTTTCAACGCGTTTGCCCATTTCATGATGGGTGATATACAAGCGCGTCTGCCCACACTGTGCTGAATGTCCAGTCGTTTTTGACCAAAAAACGGCATGACCCCATACCCCACACTCCCTATTCACCCAATCTCACCATGAGTAACTTCTTTTAGTTTCCCAAGATGAAAAAAGTCCTCAAAGGGAAACGTTTTGCTGATGTGGAAGAGGTGAAACAAAGAACAGCAGAAGCACTAACAGGCATCAAAACTGACAAGTTCAAACACTCTTCTGAGCCGTGGAAAAAGCGTCTCGGTAGGTATATTGCATCCAACAGAGAGTACTTTGAAGGTGACTGAAGTTTAAACACGTAAGAATAAATACACAATTTTTATACACAGTTCCAGGTTTTTGGGGGGGTCCTCCTTTGTACATCAGAACAGAGAATTATTATGCTCAGAAACACATTCTCTGTTCACTTGCTTTGAAAAACCATGCAGGAACGTTTAGTTAAAGAAAAGCAGACTGTACCAACGCAGTTGGTCGCTGAGACACTAGTCACTGGGAACCCTAAACAAACTATTCGGAGCCTCTATTTAAAGGGTTACATTACTTCATTGACCCTTGAAACTTTCAGCAACCCTGCAGAGAAGGCTGCACCCCTCCCCGCCCCCATTTGCTTCAAGCCTCCCCTAAATCTTGATGCTCTGAGCCTCTTCGGTATGGGGGAAACCTCTGAGCCAGACCAACTGTGGGGCTGATTGTACAGCGAGGCAGCAGGACAATGCTCGCCAGGAGGTGCATTATGTGACGGAGAAAGGTCACAGAGAGGTTTCCAGTGGGGAGGAGATTCTGACAAACACCTCAGTGCTGGATGGTTTGTTCCAAGGACCAGATGGTCTGTAAACTGATGTGTCAGCCTCCAAAAAGAATCATTATCCGGGCATTGCCTGATATCTACATTTTTAGACTTAGGTTAGAAAGCATTCACTTGGGGGACTTCCTTTTTTCAGTCTGTGTCCAGCTGCGCTGGGATCACGAAGACACAGTCCTGCGAAAGCCCGAGGCACACACACTGTCAGGCACACACACCGTCATAGCTTGTGAGGAAGGAGGGCCGGGGAGGCTACAGCCGCCCAGGGACCCCTGACAGTATCAGCAACCCTGAGCCTAAGTTATAAGCCATACATCTCTCGGTTGTATGAACTCCACCCAACGTGTGGTGTTCACTTATTAAGCTAGGCAGTGCAGAGTTCTCAAAGATGAATGAAGGCGATATGGTCTACCTGTATTGTCAGACAGGAGAGCACAGAAAAAAGTACAGGTGGCCCTTGGACAGCATGGAACAGCATGGGTTTAATGGCACAGCCCACTTCTGTGAGGCTTTTCTTCCGCCTCCACCACTCCTGAGACCAAAGCTTTCCTCTCCCTCCTCCTCAGCCTACTCAAGGCGATGAAATCTTTCTGAATTCAGATTCAGACTTTACAACGGAAGGCTAGGGAATATGTCCTCTATTGCTCCATACCCCGAGAAGGGGTCTAGGACCGCACCCACTACCACCTAATGAAAGGGAAATAAACATATTTTCTTTCCTTAGGAGCTCCTTCATAACGTGTTCGTTCTTCTAGCTTACTTTGTTGTAAGAATACAGTATGTAACATGTGTAACTTACAAGATAGATGCTAATCAACTGTTTATCGGTAAGGCTTCCGGTCAATGTAGGCTATCAGTAGTTAACTTTTTGAGGAGTCAAAAGTCATATCTGGATTTTCAACCGCATGGGGACTCAGCGTCCCCAATCCCTGCATTGTTCAAGGGTCAACGGCATATGAGGTGAAACCCATGAGAGATGAGGGAACGGCCACGGGGGAATCCCGGTCATATCTAGATGTGGGATGGACAAAGAAGAATCAGGAAATATTTCACCATGTGATCAGATAGTTTTTTCTTTAATTGACAAATACTAATCGAATATATTTGTAAGGTGCAATGTGATGTTTTGACATATACATGCTACATGAGATGATTAAATCAAGTTAATTAACATATCCATCATCTCACATACCTTTGTTGTGTGTGTTGAGAACACTTAAGATCTACTCTTTTAGGGATTTTAAAATACATAATACATTATTACTAACTACAGTTACTAGACAGAGTCTTGCAGTTCACAAAAGACTCATATAGATTATTTCACTTAAGACTGGCAAGGATTAGGAAGCCAACTTTACGGCATAGGAAACTGAGGCATGAGATTAAATGATACGTCCCAAATATCTGAAAAAGAGCCACCACTTCAACGGGACTGAGTTTTGAAGAATCGCTGAGTCTTGGAAGGTAGAAATTTAGTGGGAATCAACAAATAATTGTGAGGTCCTATGAAGGCAGCAGCACAGGCAAAGCAGGAGGACTGGAATGTACAGATTTGGAAAAGCGACTTAACCCTCAGTCTCCTCATCTGTGAAAAAGGTGAGCACCAGCTGGCCCATTGAACTGCTGCAAAGATGAAATGAGACTACAACAAAATCATAAACTGCAGGTGTAAGCAGATGTGAAATGTCACCACTACTCTTCACAAGCCAAGTGCCAGGTCTTGTTCTAGGACATACACAAATTCCTGTTAAACAAAGACATGAAGAAAGGGACAAATGAATTTAGCAAAGTCAACAGAACTTTCCTGAACTTCGCTGTCTCGGGACAAGACTCTGTACAGTCTGGCTCTATAGGGACCTGGCTTGTTCTAAAGGACACAGTGATGGGTGAATGTGGGCAATGGCCTTACAGTTCCCCCAGTCCAGGCTTCCACATGAACATCACTCAAGTACTGGCTGAGCGTCCACAGATGCAGGACAGCAGCAACAACTTGACCAGGCAGCAATGCAGCAGGAGCTACCCTGGAAACTGGGTGTGGGAACAGGGTCAGCTTGGTCACCAGGTCATACTGAAACCATCCCCCGAGCCACCAGGGCCTGAAATCTTTCTGAATTCAGATTCAGACTTTACAACGGAAGGCTAGGGAATATGTCCTCTATTGCTCCATACCCCGAGAAAGGGTCTAGGACAGCACCCATAATCATATTCAAAAATACCCCTATGAAAAAGCAGAAAAGCTTTTTTTTTTGAGTTGGGGTCTCACTCTGTCACCCAGACTGGAGTGCAGTAGCCGCTCCCGGCCACCGTAGCCTCCACCTGCTGCGCTCCGGTGATCCTTTCGATTCAGCCTTCCAAGTAGCTGGAACTACAGGCGCATGCTACCACACCCGGCTAATTTTTTATTTATTGTAGAGATGAGGTCTCGCCAAGTTGCCCAGGAGGGTCACGAACCCGCGGGCTCAGGCAATCCACTCACCTCAGCCTCCCAAGGCACAGGATTACAGCCCGAGCCACCAAACCTGGCTCCAGAAAAGCTTTTATACAAAATAAAAAAAGTAAAATGTAAACAATTAAAAGCCACATGTTAGCAGGGCATGGTGGCAAACGCCTGTAATCCTAGCACTTTGGAAGGCCAAGGCGGGAGGTTTGCTTGAGCCCAGGAGCTTGAGACCAGCCTGGGCAACATAGCTAGACCCTTTTTCTACAAAAATAAAAATAAAAAATTAGCTGGGTGTGGTGGCACATACCTGTAGTCCCAGTTACTAAGGAGGCTGAGGTGGAAGGATTACCTGAGCCCAGGAGGTCAAGGCTATGGTGAGCTATGCTGTACTTCACAGTGTGGGTGACGGAGTGAAACCCCAACTGAAAAAATAAATAAATAAATAAAAGCACATGTTTCAGCTCAGGGAAATTTCTTTCTACCCACCTCATGATTTCAGAGCATACCAGGTCTAACAAACGAGTGAGTTAACAAAAAGAAAATTTGGTTTTCTGAGCTTCCTGGATTTAGAAGTCACAGATAAGGAATTGCAGGCCTGGCTCAGGAGCTGCTGGATCCCAAGGCATCTCAGATACACCCTGTGCTGAGATGGAGCCAGTGTCTGGCAGAGCACAGCCTTGGATCCCGGGGTGGACCAGGGCCCCCGTTCAAGTGATGGACACAATTTCTGGGCATGTTGCATCTGATCCCTTACTTCCTGCAGAAGAGGAGCGCGCCAGGTAAGGATGTACTACTGCAGAGTCAGCAGCCCTCCCACCCACCCCCCAACCCCTGGCTCTTTAAGATGCAATCATCGTGCTGTGAGGGAGTGCAGGAATTTGTTTTTAATTGCAAGCTATTTCATCTAGGATGTGGCCTACAGAACCCAGTCGAAGTTTTATAAATACAATATTTAAGCAGATAAGGGCAATTTTAAGAAAATGCTATGAAATTCTATAAGCAATCTTGTAATAGTTTTAGATAGTCACAATTTTGAGGTTTTCCTAAAGCAGTGCCTATCTATAAACAGTTTTCAAGGTCCCGGGAAAACAACGATAAAATCTGAAGAACAAAAGACGCCATTATTATATCATCTGTTTAAATAAAGGAACGTGCTCTCATAAAGGTAGATGACCAGACCAACACAAATACCAATGCGAAGACAACAAGTGGGAAGCTGGCATAGTTCAAAGAACCCTGTGGGTTTTTGTCAGGAGGCCTGGGTTTGAGATCCGTTCCTTCCTTGACTGCTTGGTTCAGTGATTATCTGATCATCTGTGAGAGAAATGTCATAAAATTGCATTTTACTTACCTTAGAGTTTGGCTGTGAGAATTAAGTGAGAGGCAAATCTGAAGGTGCTTTAAGGACTGCAAAATGCTAGAGAGGCAATTGTTTTACATTGGGGTTACGTTTAAAGCTCAATGCATTAGATGAGCATGGTGTGCACCAAAATGATTCTTGAAAAGGTCCGCAAACAGTCCACAGTATGGAACACACGTGGTTTTATATAAGCTGCAGCATCTCTCAACAGATCCCTCCAATGTTGGAACAGATTACTGTTTTGGGGGTGGAACACACACTGAGGTTGGCCTGCATTTAGAGACCACGTTGGACAAAAACAGGAAAGCAGACAACATTACATATATTGGTTTCCACCAAGTGTGTATACAGACACGCATGACTCGTGAACGCTGGAAGTTCATACGCCCTGGCTCCAGCCTGAAACAATCACGAGGCTTTGCTACCTGGGAACGTGTGTTATTTCATTACTGTCAACAGTGCAGAAATGTTCTAGGTAATACCGAAAAGCTTTTCAGGATCCAGAGCTCTCTCTCTCTGCCTTTCACAATACTAGAAGGATAGCACAGTCCTGCATCTAATTTTGGCATTTTATGTTTCATTCAACAAACATGGACTGAACACACACTATACACAAGGCACCATGCAAAGCAAGGGAAGGAAGCAAACAAAAGACAACTGGGGTCCCTGCCCTCAAGGACCCCTGGAGCACCAAAGGCCCTCACAGCTAGTCACAGTGCGGCAAAACTGAACCCAGCACTGATGAGAAGTGTGTGTATAACCAGGAAATGCAGGGGTGAGACCGACCCTGGATAGGCCGGGGACGACTTCATCGAGGAAGACAGGCTGTGGGCAGGTCCGAGGCAAGAGCAGTGTCCCAACACAGAACCAGGAAGCGGTAAGGCCTGAGAAAGCATGACCACAGAACCTGGAGGTTCTTCACACGGTATGCAGAGATGAAACCCCAAATCCAACAGTCATAGGAGGCTAGACTAACCCAGCTGCAACCATCAAGATCACACAGGGGCGACGCTACTAAACACTAGCATCCGCATCCCAGACAATGCAGTGCCACGCCTCTTGGTCCTGCCCTGCAGGCCTAACTCCATCCTCTCTCCCAGGTGGTCTGTGCTGGGAGACCGCCTAATGGGGCTGCAGGCTTCCCCCGGGGTTTGCCCAGTGGCACAGAGTAGGGGACAGAGGGGAGTGAGGTGGGGGCGGCTTCTTGTGTAGGGTCACTGTGGGTTGGCTGGTCACAGCCCCCCATGGGCTGCTCTGTCCATACAGCCCTCCCTGAATCCAGGTCTGACAACTGGTAACTGCCTCCTCCCCGTCAGGCCTAGCATACAACTGCAGCTGCTGGCCCCATCCTGGCCATGACCCCAACCCATGTGGTTCCCCCAGACTCTGTCCCAACCTTTGCAACAGCCCCTTCATGACCATCTTCTTAAACTGCCCAATGTGAGGGCACCATTGTTTCCTACCAGGACTCTACAGAATCACTTCGCACTCACCTCCTCTTATTAGAGCAGAAGAAACTGAGGCCAGGAAAGAATAAGCAATTTCCCCAAGTTCACACAGTCATTTCATGAAAGGGGGAATCAAGTCTGGAAACCAGAACTGGTCCATCTCCAAAGCCTATGATCTCTACGTCTGGAAAAGGAATCTGGTGTGAGTCACAGAGAATCTTGAAAGAACCACACAAAATTCTGTGTGCTAATTCTCCCATTCAAGCACTGACCAGGCCCAACCCTGCTCAGCGTCTGAGATCAAGCAAGACTGGGCACCTTTAGGGTGGAATGGCCACAGCCTGCATGCTGATTCTCGAGAGTTCATTATCCACATGGCCATGTGCAGCCTCGCCTGCTTGTCTCCTTAAAGGGTCCAGGAAAATGAGACGCTCCCATCAGACGTTCATGTCAGTGAGCTGCGCCAAATGTACAAAAGCAATCAATCTTCCAAAAAACCCACAAAAACCCAGAGATATTCCAAGACTCCAGTCCAGATCCTTCCCAGATCCCAGTTCCTGCATCTGCTGTTTCCCTTCTTAGACTCTTAGCTAGTTGGGAGAGAATGCACATTATTGGCGATTGGAAGGCATATGTCACAAAATTTCTTGAGCAAACATATGCCCCTCATCATTTTTCTAAACTGCTCTAAAATGCCTTCCACCTCCCTCCTTCCTAAAAGGGCTGAGATACTTGTCACTGTTCTGTGCTTGCCAGCGCAGCCTTTGTTGCTGTGGCTGTGTATGATGTGTGGCTCTGGATCCAAGCCCTGTCTTCCCGTACCCGGCACTGCCCTCCTTGAGGGTGGTCTTGCATTGGCTCTAGCCGGGAGAAGGGACATACTTTATTACAGAGATTCCAGAGAGGAGATATTTGAACTTCACACAGACTGAGCAGGGTTGCTTGCAACGCACGTGGGTGTGATCTGGTGACACATCATGAGAAGTTCTGACAGCCCCAAACGTGCAGGTAATTATCCCACTCTCTGCATCAGGTTTTGAATCTTTTAGTTAGACATTGGTTAGACGTTGTTCCGTTTAAGAGTCTGTCACTTCATGGAACTATTGTTCTTAAGAAGGGCTCTGAACGTGAAAACAGCCGTCACAAAAAGACAGATACGATCCAGTTCCACTTACACGGGATAGGTGGTGGAATCAGATTCATGGAGACAGCAGTAGAGTGGCGGCTACCGGGATTGGGGCAGGGAGGAGTGTGGGCTTCTGTTGAACATAAAAAAAGTCTATGGATGAGGACAGTGATGGCACAACAGTGTGGATGTACTTAAAGCCACTGAATTTACACTTCAAAATGGTCATGATAGTAGAGTTTATGTTATATCGTCTTCTACCACCATTCAATTTTTCTTAAAAGGGGGCCAGGCGCGGTGGCCTCATGCTGTAATCTTTGGGAGGCTGAGGAGAGAGGATCGCTTGAGTCCAGAAGTTCGAGATCAGCCTGGGCAACATAGCAAAACCTCGTTTCTAAAAATAAAAATAAAAAAATTAGCTGGGTGTGGTGGTGTGTACCTGTAGTGCCAGCTACTCAGAAGACTGAGACAGGAGGACTTCCTGAGCCTAGGAGGTTAAGACTGTGGTAAGCTGTGATGGTGCCACTGCACTCCAGCCTGGGTGACAGACAGAGTGAGTCCCTTGACTCAAAAAAATTTTTATTTTTTAAAAGGGCCCTGAGAAAAGCAAGCAAATAAATGAACAGAATAAGCTGCTGAAGAAAAATGGAAAAAACTAGAACTGTGAACCGAAAGACTGAATAGTCTCATCGACACTGGACCATAGCAGCTAGAGCCGGCTTCTAACTCCTAAATGCTAAAGCCTCCTATATAGGCGATTAGCAGACCGAGATGCCATTTCACATTTCCACTCTCAATGCCCCGTTCAACAAGCAGGCACTGAGGGTCCACCAAGTCAAGTGTGCTGGAGTGCTGTCCTCCAGGCGCTCCTGGGCTAGGCGGAGTCGGGTTTGCTATGTCCTGAGACATGCAGCATGAGACTTGGGGACACCTTGGGGACACCGAGTGAGCCGTGCCTCCTTTCATCCACGCCAGGGAGGTTTCCTGCAGCCCCTGAGCAGGACAAGGGGTGGCCAAGAGAAGAAGGAGAGGAAGGAACGCCGAGGAAGGCAAGGGAGCACAGTGTGTGGCACATGTGCAGACTGCCTGGTGTTCTCAGAAACCACTAGAAGTCCAGGATGGCTGGATCAGGGGCACCTGGGAGGAAAGGCTGCCTCCAGGTCAGATGGGTGTGGTTCCCAGATTCAGCCTTGTGTCCTGAGAGCTGTGGGGACTTTTGTGGGGTGCTGGGCAACTCAGAGATAGACAAGGTTTCTGTTTTCAAAAGTGCCGGAGTGGTGCGATTTGAAGGAAAACAGGTAAGGACAAGGAAACTTGTTCAGAGACCCCTACAATAATCCAGGGGAAGGGTTTTCAGATCTGAGCCAGCCACCTGTGCATGGTCTCTCCTAGAGGCAAGGGGCAGACTAAAATGATTTCCTAAGCCCCCTTTTGTGTCTGTAATCACGTCCACCTTTTGACCTACCATTCACTTATCCAACAAAACTAGTACTTAGTATGCTGTGGACATTGGAGTCAGAATGTTCAGGTCCAATTGCCAGCTCTGAAATGCACTAGCCAGGAGACCTTGAGCAAGCTACTCAGAGTGTTGAGCCTCTGTTTCCTCATCAGTCAAAATGGAGACAATAGCACTACGTATGACTGTGTTGTGAGGATTAAACAAAAGAAAACACAGAAAGTGCTCAGACCAACACCTGATGCCTAGTGAGTACTTCATAACAGTAGTGTTCCTCTCTCCTTCTACTACATCAAAACACACACACACACACACACACACACACACACAACACCTGGCACACACACATATATAAAACACTTGGCACAGGACATTACAAAATGGATGAGACATGAACTCTGCCTCCAAACAGCACAATCTCTGGTTGGGAAGTAATAACTCTGTGGCTTGAGATATAATTAAATACAAGATGCAATCTGAATACATATTTTCGAACAATTAAATTATATCAATTCAATAAAAGGCCCTTTGCAAGGAAGGCAAAGACATGCCAAGCCAGACTTCATTCTTTGGGAGCAGTGGTGTGTGGGTAGTCCTGTCTCATGTCTTTCTAAAGGACCAATTCGGGGAAACCAAGCTGACAGGCCATTATCTTTACAATCTCTCCATCTGATCCCTGGGGAGCGGCTGCCACATTTCACACACAGGGATGGGCCAGCATTCCAAGTGACTCTATAGTAGACAGCATGTCATCACCGAATTCTGGGGATTTTCAGCCGTTTGTGATGCCTCCAATCGGCTGATACGTACAACAATGCCATGTCGGAAGAGCGTCCTGACTCTGTCAAGCCGTTCCTCAACTGGAACATATTTTTCTAAAAATGGTAAAATTCATGTTACATAACTTTTTGGGGGACGATGTAAGACACATCCTTTTTTACTGTTAAAAACGCTGGCTTTGCCAAGAACCACTTCATTGTGTCAATTACTTTGGCTGAAAATAATTTGTTGCAAGCCACTTAAACTACCAAATGCTCTTTGCAAATGTTTCCATCTATTGGTTGAAGTGAAGCTGTCTAGCCAGAGGCTTTCTGCAGTGACTGTCAGATGAGTTTTGACTCTGTCCTGGGCCAGTCTCCTCACCATCCTGTGCTCACGTTTCTGGGTTATACTGATCAGCTTCCGTCATCTGGAAGGCTTTCTCCTCTGAATGTTCAAGTCTACCACATTTTTACTGAGGGCGAGAGTTAAAGGTCACATGTGAGCATGTGTGTGTACTTGCATGTAATATGCAGACATACCTTAGTCATATACATGTGTGACATACACTCTATAAATACATACACTTTGTTTCAAGCATACGGGAAAGGGGTGTGAGTGCTCTTCCTCTTACACCAGTATTTAGTGTACACCTGTTACATGTGAGGCATTAGGCTAGGGATGGTGCGTGGAGAGGATGTAAGAAATAACATGGTCCCTGGGTTGATTCAACCAGCACCCTCCAGGAAACCCCTCTCATGCCGGCAGTGCCCAGGTGCAGAAGACACAGGAGGATCACCGGGAAACTGCCCAGTAGGAGTTTACGTCTAATGGGAGGGCTGAAAATCAACCCCAATGACAGGCCTTTGGGAAAATCACGATGGCAGAGGTTTATGCTAGACTTACTGCGTGACCACTGTGCAGGGGCACCTGGGGGCCCCTGGGGATAATGACAAGTGGGTGAGCCTAGGAACCAGGCAGAGCCACTTCTGACAGGCCCCGAATGCCAAAGTGGAAGGGGAGAGGCGTGCTGAAGACTTTGAAACAGGGGCTGTTGTGACCAGCTCTGTCTTCAGGGGGCGCATTCCAAATGTCTAGGCTCTCCAGAGTTCATCCAACCCTGGACTCAATGACTGTCTCTACACTGACGGCTCTCGAATGTTGCCTCCCCAGGCCAGATGTCCCAGCCCCTCCACCGACCGCCTGCTCAGCACCTCAGCTTGATGATGCCTGGGGGCGTAACTCCAAGCCCCAGAGGTCCTTCCCACTCCACAAGCCCAAGATTCCCAGGGATCCCAGCCTGTCCCCCCTCTCTGCAGCTGGCCCTGTTAGGGAGCCAGCGGCCTGGGCATCAGCCTTGAGTCTTCCCTCCCCCAACTCCTCATGCGAGCAAGATCACCCCCTCAATCTCTCCCGAGTCCTGCTCCCCCATCCAGGACTCCCCCATCCAGCGGAGTCACCATCGCCTCCCCCCTCCCGCATTCCCGCCACAGCCCCCACCTTACCCTCCCATTTCCACTCTGATTGTTCTTCCAACATACCCAACCCCCCACCAGAGGCAGAGGGATCTGTTAAAACAAAATCTGATCAAATCCTTCCCTTGCATCACAATTCTCCCTACATTCTCCCTGCTCCTAAGAACAAGACCACACTCCTTCACGTGGCCCCAGACCACTGCAAGCTGCTCTGTTCCCTTCTTTTTCACTACATGCAGGCTTCTTTCAGCTCCCAAAAAGTTCTTTCACACCAGTGCTCACTAGAAGCTTTGCTGGCTTGGACAGCTCCTCGTCCACCCATGGGGAGTGGGTTGGAAAGACGCCCACAGAATGCCCTCCGTAGGAGGCTGGCCTCTGCAATGGTAAGGTCCTCTGCTGCACTTCGCACCTCTGGGGCTTGGAGTTACGCCCCCAGGCATCATCTGAGACTGGAGGTCAAGTCTGCCCCAATGCAATGGGGGTAGTTCATTAATTCAGAGAGCTTAAATATTTTCCAGAAAGCTGGCAGAATAAATAAACAATTGCATTTTGAGACATAACTAAGTACTCTGCAAAAACATGGTTTTTCACACTAACAGTATTTTCCAGGACAGGTAGAGCTTTAGAGCAAATAAATGGGGCCAGGCATGGTGGCTCATGCCCGTACTCCCAGCACTTTGGGAGACTGAGGTAAGAGGATCACTTGAGTCCAGGAGTTCAAGACCAACCTGAGCAACATAGCAAGACCTCATCTCAGATAAATAAATAAAAACAAAAATGGAAGTGTATCTACCTAATTCTTAACTGACGTGGCTTACACCTTTAATCCCAGCACTGTGGGAGGCCAAGGTGGGAGGCACTTGAGTCCTGGAGTTTGAAACCAGACCTGGGCAATGTAGCAAGACCCCTACTTCTACAAAAAAATTCAAAACAAGCTGGGTGTGGTAGCATGTGCCAGTAATTCCCGCTACTCAGGAGTCTGATGCAGGAGGTCGCATTTGAGCCCAGGAGTATGAGGCTGCAATGAACTATGATGGTGCCACTGCACTCCAGCTTGGGCAACAGAGCCAGACTTGTCTCAAACAAAACAAAAACAACAAAACTTTAAATAAAGAAAAACTCTTCTAAAGACCTACTTCTTAAAAGTAAACCAAAGAAGGTATACACTCATTACTGCTGACACCTAAACATACCTCTGGTCCTGGACTGCATAAAAATAAACATGCTGCCTTCAGCAGAAATTAAATATACGTGTCAAACGTCTAGTGAGAAAAGCATGAAGCTTGTGGAGGGAGGGGCTGTCTCAACAACAATTATATCACATTTCGAGTTTACAGCACACTTTTTCTTTTTAATTCCCAATGTTTCTGAAGGTGTTTGAAGCGTTTTGCTAATATTAGAAGCCCTCTATTAATAAACTAGAATTTTAAAGATGAATAACAATAATTTTTCCTGAAAGAAATGTTTGTAAGTAGTACAAAACACCCCTGAGTGTAAGTCCTTGGAGAGACTGCCTTACTAGGGAGTACAAAGCTCTCATGTTTAATTTTCATATTACCCGTGATGAAGACTTTCACGCTTCTAGTTTTATAGCATGAACAGGTTGTCACACTAGAAAAAACATGTCCTTTCTTTTTTTCTCCTCCAGCTGCCACCCAGCTAAGATTTTTATTTTTTAAAAGAATATATGAAAGGCGTATACTGTCTCAGAAATCGACAATAACCAATTAATGGTTCCTTTTAAATATAGTTATGTGAATTTTCTACCAAAACTCTTGGGTTTGTTTATAATCTCATAAATGGCTGTGATTTGGCTATAAAATAAATTCCTTGCTGGGTGGAGCACCACGTGTGCCAATTAGAAATTCTCACTCAGCATGGGTGCTGGCTCTGCACTTTTTCATGAAAGCACATCCGTCTGATTTTGCTGTCACAAAACACCCAAGTTGGTCCTCTGTCACCACGCGAGAATGCCAAAGAGCCTTGAAAATACTCCATAGTGTGGAGTTCAGGTCATTTCCTATAGGACTTCCTTGATCCTGTTTTATATCCAACAATTTGTGAACCTGAACATTCTACCAGCATCATAGTTAAGAGAAAAGCCATCAGTATTAAAGATGTCAAGAGATGTGGAAGACGATTAAACAAATTATTCTGAATTCCCAAAATATAGGAGCTTGCAAATTTCCATTTCCAATTTTCCATTTCAAAACCAGAAAAACGAAATGGCAGTCACTTGAAAGATTATTACAGTGATTTCAATATGTGACCAGGCAGTTCAAAATGTGATCACCGCGATTTCTAGCAAGTAGCATCAGCAGAAGAAACCAGGCAAGACTGGGGAAGCGGCAGATACTCTGGGCAGCCGTTGGAGGGAATTTGATTTATTCTCTCTCGACACATTCCGTGGCAGGAGGAGAAAAAAGTATTAACTAGAATCACAATCTTTTAAGGCAATGATCAACTTCCACATTACTGTAAAGCTGAAATATTTCATATGAGTGCTGGGATTACTTGTAGCATTCCAACACAGGTTAGAATTGTGTTGTAATCTGACAGAGCTCTGTCTGTTGGAAGAAATTCCCCCTCAAAAAAAAAAAAGGTAATTAAAAATAAGAAAGGACTTAACCATAATGCATGAATTTTAGATAAAACGGACAAGAATCTTAGAGGGAAATCAGTAAGAGATAATAATGTAAAGTGACAAGGAAAGAAGGCAACATGATCTTAGGCTGCATTATTAGAAGTATACACTTTAGAAAAAGGGGGGTGATGTATCCTGCTCTGTTAAAAAGCCATGTCTGGAATACTGCGTTCAGTTGTTTCAAATTTTAAAAGGAATTTAGACAGAAGGTAGCAGGTGTAGATGAGGCATGCCAGGATGATTAAGGGACTCCAATTGTGTCTGATGAGGATTTTTTCACATGGTGATGTTCAGTCGGAAGAAGATTTGAGAAAGAGTCATCCTGATTGTCTTCAAACATGCGATGACCTAGTATGTGGGCAAGAGGTTAAGCCTATTCTCCATGGACCCAAGGGGCAGAATTTGGGCTAAATTTTGCCTACTTATAGGAACTGACGGTCTGAACTGCCCAGAGAAGGAATGGATTGCACAGACAGGCAGTGAGTTTCCAGTCTCTTGGTACTGCTCAAGCTCGGGCTGAATAACCTTTCCAGCTTCCCCCACAGAGTGGAGATTTCGAGTTGCAGGAAGCGGGGATAGGAGAGGGCCAGGGTGCCGCCCTCTGCCCACCTCAGCCAGGGCAGCTCCACATTGATCTGCTTTATGGTTGGGCTCCTGGGTAAGCTTTCCTTTGAAGGAACAGCTCAAAGGCTTAAGAAAGGAAACCGGGGGATGAGATTACCTGTCAGGGCTGACCAAACCCCAAGCTCTTTACAATCTATGGCAACAGAGCAAGATGATGCAGACTGGCTCATCTAGGTGGGCTGGGACTGATCAACGTTCTCAAGGACTCACAGAAAGGAAAGAGCAACATGGGGTTACCTGCTGCCACTTCTGTCTCTCTTTCATCCATTCCCTTCACTCTGTCCTTTTTTTTTTTTATCAGCAAGGCATAATAAAAAGAGCTTGATATTAAGATTTCAAAAAATTCAGACTGGTTCCTCAGAACGTGAAACCCAGAGTCATCACAAGACTCAGCAATTCCACTCCTAGGTACTGACCCAAGGGAAACGAAAACATATGTCCACCCAGAAACACAGGCATGAATGTTCATAGTAGCATTATTGATCATAGTCAAAAAAGTGGAACAACCCAAAAAACCATAATGGCAAATAAATTTTAAAAGTACTGTATATCCATACAGCGAAATATTATTTGGCCATTAAAAAAAAGGAACGGCATGCTGACACATGCTACAACACAGATGAACCTTAAAACGTATGCTGAGTGAAAAAAGCCAGGGACAAAGACCAAAGATTGTACGACTCCGTCTATGTGAAATGTCCAGAATCTATAGAGACAGCAAGCAGGTTAGTGGTTGCCAGGAGCCAGGGTGACAGGGGAACAGGGAGTGACCACTGGGTGGTATGACTGCCAGGAGCTTCTTTTGGGGATGATGAAAATGTTCTAAAATGAGATCGTGGTAAAGCATGCACAATTCCGTGAATATCCTAAGAGCACTTTAAAAACATGCATTTTTATGGTATGTGAATATCTCAATAAAGCTACTACTAACTCACACACACACAACAAGATTCAGACTGGTATCTAAGTCCTTACTAGTTGTGTGGGTTTATAAGGTTACAAGTCTCTTGAGCCTCAGTTCCCTCACATGTCAAGGGAGGGTGGTAATACTACTTGCCTCGAAAGGAAGCTTTGAAGAAAATATGGAGCTTCCCAAATCATAAATTGACTTATAAAGGATAGCTACTGTCCACTCTTCAAAACACTAGGTTTTTTTCAGCATTAAAAGTGCTTTGTGAATTCTATCTAGCTCACTTGATAGACTTGAAATATTTTGGAAAAAAAAATAATGCACACATTTTCTACTTAAATGAGAACAGGTTCTTAAAAGGTCAGGATGGACAGCCTTGTCAGGAGGTTTGATCCTGTCTAAGTTTGCATTTAACATCCCTGCAAATTAAGAGGAGCAATGCCAAGAAAAAAAGCATAAAGAAGGCCAGAAATGTCATTTATCAGAACAAGCTTTTCTCTTTCTCCCTTCTCATGTATACATTATCTTCTGGCTTTATCTCACAAGAAAGAAGTTAACCATGACAGTCATCCAAATAAGAAGCACGGATTGTGTTTTCTGAAGCTAATGTGTCACGATTACTACTTAGTTCCCGTGGCTATTAAAGACGCGGCGTGTATTCAACATATAAAAATGTATGAGTTCACATATTATGCTGCTGTGGTCTTGCCATTGTAATGTAAATCTCTCACTTAAAAAGAAAAGAATTTTTTCGAATGTGGCTAATGAAATATCCAAATGTTTAATTTAGCTCTTGGTGAAATGGTGTTTCTGTGCTCCGCCACTTTAATTGAATCATCACAGTAATTAACTGAATTGCATTCATTTATATTTTCACTTAGTAGAAGACTCTCAAAATGAATAATTTCACATTAAAACATCTGTTGCCTAAGATATCACCAGTTAATATTCACTTCTGCCCCACAGGTCACCCTTGCTTTAGACTTTATGCAAGAGGCACCCTAAAAAATAATAAACACAGAGTGAAGAGCTTTTTGAGAAAAATAATTCAATAGTTATGAAGTGATCTTAGTGTTTGATTCTAGTTAAAGGGTTTTTATTTACACTGTTACCTCTAAAATATACAAGATCTGTTTTTTTACTTTCTTGTAGACACCGTTACCAGTAAGATACCACCCCAATACCTTTATGCTGGCAATAAACAGGAGACAGAAAACCAAAAGATTCAGCAACAGATGTGTAAGTCAACTTCATGATTCAACTGCTATTTGGGAACAGTATGACCAGGCTTCCAAACAACTGCTCAAATAAAAATATCCAGGCTTATTTTCACATCCTAAATCAAGCTGTCAATGATATGCCCACAGACTAATTTTTTTTTAAAGACGTTATGCCTGGAAGTCATTTAATATAATTTTCAGTCACATGCCTTTTCAACTAACATAGGGACAATTGTCATAAACATATTGGAGGTTGTGCCTACCTTTTAGATCTAAAACAATAATTTGAATATGATTGATTATAGGTCAGTGAAGGAATCTATTCAAAATGATACAACTGGGGAATCGAATCAGGCTATTGGAGAGCAAAACCGTTCCTGTGACTCCATGCTGTTAAGTTTTCCAGTGACTACCAGAGTACTGAGTATATTCTACCTGTTCTGCTCTTGGAAACTGGTGTTAAATTTAGAGAAAGTATAAACTTCCTTTCATTCCACCGAAGAGGGTATTACTAAGGGAAGGAAGGACCACAAGGTTCATATGAAAATTACAAGCTGCAGAAACCATCAGAGTAGACACTCTGCCCTGAAAAAGATGATAACGTTTCACCAGAGATAAAAATGTCCCCACAGAGGATGACAAACACACTCACCACTTTGTATTGCCACAGTGACACCTCACATTTGCAAACAGGGGTCGGATGACAAGAAAAGTTCCCCTAACTCACAATTATAATCGCGAAATAAACTGCTACGGTTGTCAAAGCATAGAGAACTCAAAATTACTCTGCCTGCACTTCAGCAAATTCTATAAAATACACGTTTTTTTCGCCCTTAACAAACTTTGGGGGCCCTCTGATAAACCAATAAATAAATCCAACATGTAAAACATCGGCGTTTAACTTGTGTGCGTGAATTATTATCGCATATCATGTTCTGATAAAAACACGCTGGGTGCTGTGGAGAGCTGTTTCAACCCTGCTAACCCGACTAAAATCTTTGAAGCGTGTAGGATTTTACAAAAGAGATTTTCAAATTTTCGTAAAGGATGCCCTGCTGGTGGATATGGATGCTCCCGTCCCGCAAAGAACGCAAAAAGGGAAAGGAAATGTTGTTGATCCCGTGAACGGGATAAGACCTCGCAGCCAGGTCCACTTGGGCTTTCCATCTAAACAGCTCTGGCTTGCAGGAAGGAGCCGGTGGCGACCGCATCCAAGTGGCCCCGAACGGGCTCGGGGGGTGCATCCGCCAGCGACACCGCGCGCATCCTCGCGGGAGGGTTTTGCGATCAGGCGAGCGGCTCGCCGCGCTCTTCCCCCGGCGACTTGGCGACAGACGCGCGCCCGGAGGCCAGACGGCCACACGTCCCCGGGGCGCGGAGGCCG
>NW_007097737.1:55293-61828 GCF_000164805.1 Carlito syrichta | reverse complement strand
TCCAGAACCCAGGAGATCTGTGTTGATGCGACGTCAGGAGGACCCAAAGAATACAGGAGGAAAAAACGCGCCAATCCGCGACTTGGCCACTTTTCCAGCCCAGACCCATCAAGGCCCAACGAAGGGTTAAAGCTTCGATTCTCATGGCCCCAAGCACATAAAGATGCTATAAATAGCAAGGAAGAATACATGAAATGGATGCTCTCACCCCAGAATGGGCTTGGCCCGGGACAGGCTGCGTGCAAAGCGTGTACACGCCTGGTGGCCCAAGAGTCGTAATGCGGTCACGCGCAAAAATCTGGAGTTGTGTCAACTTGCCTAGGTTGAACGCAGTAGGTGAGATAAGTACTGAGTAAAAAATGACACGTCGGAAAACTTCCAGCCGTCCCTGGAGTTCAGAGGACTGTCCTTCCCGAAGCCCAGTTTAGATATCAGTGAGGGCAGGTCAGGATGGCGCTCTGTCACTTTGCATGTGGCACGTTTAACACCTGAGATGGTGAAGACCAGTGTCAATTGCTGTGGGCAGAGGCCGACGTTTAAGGCCTTATCCTTGTGCTGGCAGGATTATTCATGGGAAGACATAGCGTGTGGAGGCTGAAGGGTCACCGGTGCTATGGGTTTGTGACCTGAGGATAAAAAGCAGGCAGGACAATGCTAGTGATTGTGGAGGGAGGAGGGGACAGGCCAAGATATGGATGGACGGTTCATTGTGCGGAACGTGAGAAAGATTGGACTGAAGGAAGGGGACCAGGTAAGAGGCCCCAAGAGCCAGCAAAGGAGCTGTGAAAAGACACATGGCTGGAGGGTTCCAAGCTGTATGGTCCCTGGCTGATGAGAGCCATGTGAACTGGCTGCCGCTGCCGGGGCCAGTTGTTGGAGCAGCCCAGCGTGTCTGCAGCGCTCCAGAAACGAGGCACTGAGGGACAGAGAGGAGAGAAAGCTGAGGACCGGCCAGACGGTCACAGCTACAGGACCATACAGCTTGGGAGACAGGAAGGTCACGGTAGGGCAGCAGAACCTGCAATTAGAAGTGTCCTGTAGCCATTGGAGTGAAAGAATTGGGATTTGCGAGTTGTCGGCAAAAGGCTAGGAATGAAGTCTCTAAAGAAGGGAATGTAAAGTGGAACAGGGTTTGGGACAGGACCAGGCAAGGGAAGAGAAGGAAATTCCAAAGGAGCAAAGAGGCAGGAAAGCCAGGCATGGTGGCTCACGCCTGTAATCCTAACACTTTGGGAGGCTGAGGTGGGAAGATGACTTGAGCCTAGGAGTTGAAGACCAGCCTGGGCAACGTAGTGAGACCTTATCTCTACAAAAAGTCAAAATATTAGCCAGGCATGGTGGCACATGCCTGTAGTCCCAGCTACTTGAGAGCATGAGGTGGAAGGTTCACCTGAGTCCAGGAGGTCAAGGCTGCAATGAGCTGTGATCTTGCCATTGCATTCCAGCCTGGATGACAGAGTGAGACCCTGACTCAAAAAAAAAAAAAAAATAAAGATGTCACAAAGAGGCAAGAGAGTCTGCGGGATGATGTTGTTGCTTCCATAAGCTGGGAGCACAGAAAGCTTCTGGGTGGGCATTTTCACGGACGGTCTCTGCAGAATGGGCCAAGGAGGACGAGGCTGGGAAATGGTCCTTCCATTTGGTGGCAGAGGGCTCCCAGGTGACCTGGAGCACCTAGGTGAGGCATTGCTGGACATCAAAGGGATTGTGCATGTACATGCATGTTCAAGCATGTGGGCAGAGAAAGGAAATAAGGGACCAAAGACAGCTGGCAGAAGGGTTAGGGAATGGTTCCCCTATACCCCCACCCAGTACAGGTGCGTCCCCTGCATCTCAGCCTCCTGAGCAGCTGGAACTACAGGCATGAGCCGCCAAGCCCATGTTATTTATATCACACTATAACTTAAAAAGCAAAAAGGAATGTAAAATATCAGGGTGCGTTGAATGTGGTAAGAACAAATATTTGTATTTGAAACAGTGATCTTATTTTGTTGTTGTGTCAAGAGAAGCAGGGTCTTACTATGTTGTCCAGGCTGATCTTGAACTCCTGGCCTCAAGAAATCCTCCCATCTTGGCCTCCCAAAGTGCTGGGATGACACTCATAGGCCATCACGCCCGGCCGAACCATTGGTGCTGAGTTGTGATGTCAAATGTATTTGTCCCTGTAAGTCACAGTCACATTCTAAGAAACATTCAGATGTATGATAATTATACAGATAATGTGTAATTACAAATTATAAGTGCTATGAAACAAGGAGAGAGGGAAGGATTTCGGATTATTCTAGAGAGTGTAAATGAGACTAAGGAGGGAAAAAAGCAACCAGAACGGCATTGAACAGAGCAAGGGGCTTCTCTGAGGACCTGAGGAGATGGCTGTGGCAGGAGACAAGCGTTCTGTGTGCATGAGACTTTTAAGAGGCAGATGCTGGAGAAGGGACTTTCCAAGGGTGAGACTTGATGCCTAGGAGTGCATTTCACCTTTACCTATCTCTGTTTTCTCATTTCCCATTTGTTCCCCTTTTGTTGCAATCTTCATGCTTTCTCTACTACTGTAGACCTTAAGACCCGTTGGATAGTCGGCATAAAAAGCCGACTTTGTGGCACTTTGGGTGTGGCACTTTGGGACGTGGAGACGAGGTAATAATTGTGAGTAAGGCTGGGTGCAGTGGCTGGTGTCTCTAATCACTTTGGGAGACCAAGGCGAGAGGATCGCTTGAGACCAGGAGTTCGAGACTAGTCTGGGCAACATAGCGAGGCTTTGCCATACAGAAAAATGTCAAAAACTTAGCCAGGCATGGTGGTGCATGCCTGTAGTTCCAGCTACTCAGGAGGCTGAGGTGGAAGGATCATCTGAGTCCAGGAGGTGGAGGCTGTGGCGAGCTGTGACTGTGCCACTGCAATCCAGCCTAAGTGACAGAGTGAGACCCCAACTCAAAAAAAAAAAAAAAAAAGTGAGTAAATGATTGGAAAATGGTTTTCTTTAAGAATGTTAGTATTCTTGATGTTTGATGTTATGATATTTAGTGGCCACAGATAAGGTTAGGGAATAAAGAAAATTCAGAAATGGGAAAGGAGAGCTGTATTTAAAAGTTCAACTGCAGAACTGAGGGGGAGATTTTCTCAGAAGATGTGATTTCCATTACAGCAGAATTACAGTATAGGATAATTAAGGACTTAGTCTACTTGCTTTTGAGATGATAAAGATCATCATTACCCTCTTAACCTAAAGTGCTAAACAGCTATGTTTTTCCTACAATGGTAAAATCTTACTCCTTAAAAAAAAAAAATAAAAGCTAAATTTAGAATAATGATAAGGCCATGCATGTTAAATCAATTAGGTATAATCTACACAGTATTAAAAAAAAAAATCTATGGAGAAAGTTCGAAAAAAAAAAACCTCTGGAAACTTAATAATGTGTGCTTTTTTCTCCCCAAACGTTTTAACAGACTGTTATTCCATGTCATTTTGAGATAATTTAGGGCCTGAGCCCCAAAATGTTGTCGTGGTAAAAAATGATGTATATTTCACGGGACAATATAACCACAGTGTTCAGTGGAATTAATAGCAGCATTTGTACAATGTGTGGAAAGAGAAGTAATAAGAAGAAATCACCCAGAAACATGCAGCCTTGTGCCTCTATTGTTTAATTTGAGGCTTCTCCAAAAATAGTTCCGCAGTGCTTTCCAAACGGTGGTGGCTGTGACGTCAGCTCTAAGGGGGCACAATCACACCTATAATCCCAGCTCTTTGGGAGGCTAAAATGGGAGGATTGCTTGAACCCAGAAGTTCAAGGCCAACCTGTGCAACACAGCTAGACCTTGTATTTATATATATATATATATAATTAGCAGGGCATGGTGGTGCATGCCTGTAGTCCCAGCCATTCCAGAGGCTGAGGTGGAAGGATCACCTGAGCCCAGGAGGTTGAGGCTGCGGTGAGCCATGATCGGAGAAAGACCCCAACTCAAAGAAAAAATAAAATAAAAAATGAAATGGAAAATTCCACTTCTGGGAACTCAAAAGACTTGAAGGCAGTGACTTGGGCAGATAAGTATACACTTATGTTCATACAGCATCATTCACACTAGCAAAAAGGTGGGATGGTTAAACAGATTAACAAAATGTGGTCTATCCACACAATGGAATATCATTCCATTTTTAAAAGAAGGGGAACTCCAGCATATGCTGCAACATGGGTGAACCTTCAAGACATTACGCTGAGTGAAATAAGCCAATCACAAAAGGACAAACACTGTATGATTCCACTTATGTGAGGTGCCCAGTGGAGTCAAATTCATAGAGACAGGAAGTAGAATGGTGTTGCCAGGCGCTAGAGAGAGGAAGGAATGGGAAGTTAGTGCTTTCATGGGTCCAGTCTTTCCATTTGAGATGGTGAAAAAGTTCTGAAGATGGATGATGGTGGTGACAGAACAATGTGAATGTACTAATGTCTCAGAACTGAACACTTAAAAATGGTTAAAATGGTAAATGTTGGCCAGACATAATGTCTCACACCTGTAATCCCCGCACTTTGGGAGGTCAAGGCGGGAGGATTGCTTGAACCCAGGAGTTCAAGACCAGACTGGGCAACATAGTAAGACCTCATCTCTAACAAAAAAAGTCAAAAGATTAGATAGGCTTGGTGGTGCACACCTGTAGTCCCAGAACTTGGGAGGCTATGGTGGAAGGATCGCCTGAGCCCAGGAAGCAAAGTCTGCAGTGAGCTATGATCATGCCACTGCACTCCAGTTTGGGTGACAGAGTAAGACCCCAACTCAAAAAAGGTAAATTTTATGAGGGTGTGTGTGTGTGTGTGTGTGTGTGTGTGTGTCTGTCTCAAAATGTTGGCCAGGCTGGAGTGCAGTGGCTATTCAAAGGTACATTCATGAGGCACTACAGCCTCAAACTCTTGGGCTCAAGCAATTTTATGAGGGTGTGTGTGTGTGTGTGTGTGTGTGTGTGTGTGTGTGTGTGTGTCTGTCTCAAAATGTTGGCCAGGCTGGAGTGCAGTGGCTATTCAAAGGTGCATTCATGAGGCACTACAGCCTCAAACTCTTGGGCTCAAGCAATCGTTCTGCCTGTTATATACATTCTACCACAATTTTAGAAAACATCAGAGTGCATCAAACATACTAAGAGCAAGTACTGGTACTTGAAGAATTGAAATATGACTTGAAACACACCTGTGTGTGCTGGGTTGTGATGTAAAATGTATTTGTCCCTGTAGGTCAGTCTAGGTCATGTATAATAATCATACAGTACATGTAAATTACCAACTGTAAGTGCTGTGAAACAAAGACAGAGGGAAGATTTCAGATTATTCCAGAAGGTGTAAATGGGACTAAAGAGGAAAAAAAGCAACCAGAACGGCATTGGGCAGAGCAAGGGATGGCCACTCAGCCACTTCAGGCAAGCATGGCTTCTCTGAGGACCTGAGGAGATGGCTGTGGCAGGGAGGCCTGTTTGCGTGGGGTCTTGGAGATCCCATTAGGGGATTCTGATTTTATGCTAAGAGCAAAGAGAAGTTGACCTCCAGTTGGTGCTATAGGTTGAATTCCCCGCCCTCCCCACAAATGTTGAAGTCCTGACCCTCTGTACCGCCGAATGTGAGCTTACTTGGAGATCGGGTCTTTACAGAGGTAATCAAGTTAAAATAAGGGTATCAGGGTGGGGCCTTCTCCTATATGACTGGAGTCTTTGGAAGGAGGGGAGTTTGGACATAGGACACATTGAGGGAATACAAAGTGAAGACAGGGAGGAGACAGCCAGCCACGAGCCAAGGAAAGAGTCATCAGAAGGACCAGCCCTACCAACATTTTGATGTCAGACTTCCAGCCTCCGGAGCTGTGAAACCATTCTGTCGTTTGAGCTACCCAGTTTATGGTGCATTGTTATGGGAGTGTTAGCAAACTAATACAGTAAGTACAGACCCTCAAAATCAAGGATTGGTTATTCCACAGATTCAGCACCATTCACTACTGATACTGAAATATAAAATATAGTTTCTCATGTTAAAATTGTGACTCTATAAAATGAGAAGTAATCACTGATTCTAAGCACCAGGAAGGAAATATTCAACCCCATGGTCTTCGACCTACCTGCCAATGCATTTGTCTTTTCTACAATTTCCCTGACAAATGGTCACTCAGCCCCTTCAGAGTTCAGGAGGTCCGATTATTAAAGACTGTTGTTGGCCGGCTGAGGTGTAATCCCAGCACTTTGAGAGGCCAAGGCAGGAGGATCACTTGAGCCCAGGTGTTTGAGACCAACCTGGGCAACATACAAGACATCAACTCTACAAAAAAATCAAAAAATTATCCAGGCGTGGTGGTGCATGCCTGTAGTCCCAGCTACTTGGGAGGCTGAGGCAGGAGGATCACCTGAGCCCAAGAGGTCAAGACTGAGGTGGGCTGTGATCATGCCACTGCACTCTGGCCTGAATGACAGAGTGAGAGGCTAACTCAAAAAAAAAAGATTGTTAGCCGGGCTTGGTGGCTCAGCCTGTAATCCCGCGCCTTTGGGAGGCTGAGGTGA
>NW_007097737.1:22239-55273 GCF_000164805.1 Carlito syrichta | reverse complement strand
CGGCCACTGCACTCTAGTCTGGGCGACAGAGTGAGACTCCAACTCAAAAAAAAAAGAGGTTGTTTATTTTTTATCCCTAACCACCCTCATCAAAGCATTCTTCATCACTTCTGCTTTCATCTGGCCAAGTTCATCCCCCGCTGTCCTGGTTCAGGTTTCGGTCTATTCTGAAATGTTGCAGCACCAGCCTGTGCCCAGGTTTCCCCAACTTTGCTTCATTTCTCCAGGGTTAACTCACCCCAAGAGAGTCTGAACGATGTCATTTCATCTGCTGCCTACCATGTTAAGTGCAAGCATACTTGGCATGGACTTGAAGTCTGCCTGTATTCTTGCTGCAAGTGCCATCTTGGGCATCCAGCACTCCCCTGCCCCACCAGGCTTTCCACAACTCCTCCTCACGACTCTCAGACTTGCCATGCGCTTGAAGGCTTTGGGCCCTGGCCAGTGCTGCACCCAGTCCTGGGTGCCCGCCTTCCCACCAGCTTAGGAGCAGTCCATCAGCAGGGCCTGGGCAGTCACGAACACGTCTGGCTTTCACACTCCCTTACCCATCCCTTGTGTCCATCTCCCTTGCCTTGGGGAATCATGTGAGCCTATCTGTCTCTCCTGGGAGATTATATGCCCCTAACGCCCGTGGTGCTTGACACAAGTTGAGCACAGTCGGCAGTGAGTAAACGCGGAGTGAACGAATGAACCCGCTAGACAAAACTGGTTGCCCACGACTCATGGTAGACTTCCAAACGCTTGGAAGAGAGCACTCATCTTCTCCAGGGTAACATTCTCCATTTCTTCCTTGCCCGTCACATGACATCATTTCTACACTTCCACCCCACCCCCTTTTCTCCTGAATCCTGGTACCCAGAACTGCATATAATAACTTCGGAGGACTCTGACCTGGGCAATATTTCCCTTTAATGACTCAAATCTTATGATTCTACTGATGCAACTGAAGCTTGCATTGATTTTTTTTTTTTTTTTTTGAGCAGTCAGGATGTATACTGTTGGCTCTTATTGAACTTCCTGTCAATTATAAACCTATCAGTCTTTTTCAAATGAACGGCTGTTGGGCCTTCTCCATCCTGTCCTGAGATAATTGATTTTCTTTTTAAATCTAAAGACAGGATTTATCTTCACCCCTGTTAAATGCCATTTTATTGGTGCCCATCCATGATTTTGACCAATCAAAATCCTTTAAACTCTTAAGTCTGGCATTGGGATAGCAACGAATATGCCATAATGAAACCTTCAATGTCTTCTTTGTCCCTGTAATTGACAGACATATCAGTAGTGCAGGAGGGGTGCAGAGTCGTGTGTCTGAAACTGGGAATGCCCCCCCAAAGCTTCATCTTATTTATTTATTTACTTATTTACTTTTTTATTTATTTAACCAGGGCTTACTCTGTCTCCCAGGTTGGAGTGTGGCCCAGGTTGGAATGTCTCCCAGGCTGCAGTGGTGCAATCATGACCTTCAACTCCTAGGTTCAAGCAATCCTCCCACCTCAGCCTCCCCAGTAGCTGGGACTACAGGTGCGCGCCACCACACCCAGCTAATTTTTGTATTTTTTGTAGAGATGGTGTCTCGCTGTGTTGCCCAGGCTAGTCTTGAACTTGTAGGCTCAGCAATCCTCCCGCCTTAGTACCCTAAAGTGCTGGGATTATAGGGGTGAACAAGGATGCCCAACCTATTGATTCATTGATCAATACTCTGGATGTGTTTGTCTAACTAAGAATGAAATGGCCCCAACTCTTTGTTCACCCAGCCTAGTCCTCTGTGTGGTCCACAGATTTTGTGATGGTTCTTCTCCATTGCTTTGTAAATCCAGGCCAGGAACACCACGAAACGAGGGACTGAAGTTGATTTGGCTCTTAGGAACCACCTCTCTTTCCAAGCGTTTGCACACTAGCTCTTCAAAGATCTGTGAAAATTTTTGCTCAGAAGCCATATTAATATCAAACGTATCATCTGCATTTTCTAGAATCCAACTTTTTCCGCTTTTTGGAAAATTGTGACCTTTTCTCCCTTCCCAGTTTTCTACGACTCCCATCTGGCAAAATTAGAGGTGGCTTGCCGAGGCTTGGAGAACGTACTCTCAGTAACTGAACAGTTTCCTGCCACCCCTCCCCTTTCTTGGGCTCTTGACAATTCCTCCCAAGGGATGTTTCTTCTCTCCCTTCCAGTGCTAAGATTATTCTCCTTATTAAAAAAAAAGAAACCTGCAGAGAAGTCCTGAAATATGCTTTCAGGGTCCTCTGTAGTTCCCCCAGTTCTTCCAGCTCCTGTGACCTTGACCCGCATCAACCCAGGCTGCTTCTCATTCCCCAAATGCCCCATGGTTGCCTGCCCCTGGGGCTTTGCTTGTGATATTCCTGCTGCTGAAAATGTCTTTCCACTCAGTCTGTGAGCTCCCTGGCCATGCCCCTGGCTGGGAGTCTCGCATATGGATGCAGACCTGTAACTCATCTTACAAAGGTGAGACCTTCTTAGCCTGGTGAACCTATGTGTCACCTGGGACCTAGATGGGCTGGCATGAGGAAAGCCTGAAAACATTCCCTATGTGATAAAGATGGTCTTATCAAAGGCTTCTCTGGCTTTATTATCCTGTCATAAATGCCACAAAATGTCAGCACTGCAGAATCATGAACTTCAGAGCCTTCCACGGACATGACAACTTTTTATTATCTAAGAAATCCAGTAGGCTATTTACTCAAAAGCCTTCTTAATAATTTGCATCAATCAAAATAATGTACATATTCTGAAGTATCCGGAGTTGAAAATCCAAGCCACATTCTGTTGTTTTTCTCTTTTTAAAAGACCATGTCTAGGAAACTTGACATTGCAGTGGTCTCAAATTCATACAATCATGCAGGCATCACAGTCAACGACAAATGCACCTCTGCGGTAGCATCTCCACCAAATGAGGGCATTTCTGGGGCTTTTTGTTCATTGGTGGCATTGTGTTGCCTGTAAGGTTTCATGGCGGTTCCTGGCACACCACAGACTAACCACAGAGTAAATAATCTAATATTAGAGTGACCACTCATCCTAGAGCCTGGGATAGTCAGGGTCAGTCCTATGTCTGGGCAAATATTAACAGTACCTCTTTGAGTCCCTAAAGTATTCTGGTTGGATGATAAATTACATGGTCATCTAGGCTAATATGGAAAGATTTATTATTTATTGTTTGTTTGTTTGACTTTGAGTTAGGGTTTCTCTCTGTTGCCCAGGCTGGAGTGCAGTGGCACGATCGTAGCTCACTACAACCTCGATCTCCTGGGCACAAGCGATCCTCCTGTCTCATCGTCCTAAGTAGCTGGGACTACAGGCAGGCACCATCACGCCTGGCTATTATTTGTATTTTTTTGGTAGAGATGCAGTCTCGCCCAGGCTGGTCTCGAACACCTGGGCTCAAGTAGTCCTCCTACCTCGGCCTCTCAAAGTGCTGGGATTATAGGTGTGAGCCACCACACTCGGCCTAGATTTAGAATCTATCCATTGTGTGCATTGAAAAAAGTATTGAGATTCCTACAGGCTTGTTTAAAATGCCATCATAAGCTGCCTCACATCATAGCATCAAAGTTGCAAGAAATAAAACAAAATTGCTAGAAATCTGGATTTTTAGCAAGAAAGTCAAGTAAAAGTCCCACTACCGAGGCTTGCCTGATCCTTCCCCAGCACCCACTCCACGGACATTTCCATCCAAGTGTTCATTATAGCATACCTATTGCTGTCACGACTGTATACACATAAGTATACACTACTTATGTGTCATCAACAAAGGGTCCAGGAACTCTGGCTAATATTTTTGTCTTGGACACCGGACTCTAGCCCCTCCAGGGACACAGGCAGAGGTCCTCAGTGTCCTCCTGGAAATCTCCTCCCTCCCTCACAGGTTTGGTCACCATGTACTTCATCACAGACAGTTGTTGGCTGCTGACCTTTGGTTCACATACTTGCCCAAGCTGAGTGTCTAGGACCAGGGGACACAGCATGGGATAATGCACCATCCCACCCCTGGGATCTCACAGCCAAGAGGGAACAAACACACTCAGGACACACGTGATTCAGTCACTGTCATGTGTTGGCTCCAAGCTCCAGACCATGCCACGAGCCTAACTGGCGCTGCCTCAACTTTTCACGTAAGGAAACTCCCTGGGATGGTAGGACAGGTGCCTGGCCTAAGGTCACGTGGCTGGCAAATGGCCAAGCTGGAATTTAAATCCAGTTCTGTCGGGAACAAGGCCTCACTTTCCTGTGCTGACCAGCCACCTCTTCACCTCCAGATGGGATAGCTGGGGGGTGGAAGGGAAGTCTCTGCTCAAGTCTAGAAACTGACACCCTAGTTGGGGATGGAATCCCTAAGACAGGATGGGGCCTGGGACTTCACCCTGTGGGGTGCAGACCTGGGTTCAACTCGCTTTCCCCACAAGGCCTATTCAGCAAGTGTTTGCGGCGTGGGTTTGGGGCACACAAGGATTACTGAGCCCCTAGTGGCCAGGACAGAGGGGAGGAGTCCAGCAGTCGAGGGTGGGTGCAAAGCTCCAGCCTTGATGGATCTGGAAATGAGTGGGAGGGAGGCGCGCCATGTAGGAATGTGGCTAGAAGCGCATGTTCCGTGTGTCCATCCAGCTCTATTAAAGTCAAGGAGGGACCAGGAGGTCAGACTGGAGACCCCAGACCCCATTGCAGAGGGCCTGGGACCCTGACTAAGGGGCTGGGCTTGGTCTACGGGCAATGGGAGCCCCTTAGAAGCCACACAATTAGGACTGTGCTTTAGGACAACTGGTGGGAAATGCACGCAACTGGACCAGGGGACACGAGTCTCAAAGACAAACCAGTGGGCCTCATTCCAGGGGAGCTGGTGAGAGTCAGGCTGGGCTGGCGCTGTTCTCCCAGTGCTGGGTGAAGAGCTGGCTGGTCAGACCTGACTGCTGATGAGGAAGATAAAGGAGGATCCATGTTCCTGAGGGGAAGAGTGATGGCGATCTGAGGTGTCAAGAGAGGTGAGGGCAGGGCGAAGGCACGGTCACAGCAGGGAGGATGCCATGGAGCACGGGGGCAGGGCAAGGCCATAGGGCCGGAGGTGGCAGGAGACAGAAGAGCCTGAGCTGGGATGCCCCTCTGGGGGGGGAGGGCAGTGCGTTGGGGGCTGGGGGACTTTGTCAGGATGGGAAGGGTGGAGCACACTTGACGGGGGAGGAAAAAGTCAGAAGAAAGGAGGCTGGGGACCAGGCAGGAAGATGGGAGATAGCAGAAGAGCCAGGCGTCTTGCACAGCATTCGATGAGGGCGGACGGATGGCCTTGGAAAGAAGGGGAGAGGCTCTGTCTTCCGGGAGAAGATGGGTAAGGGATGAGATGGATGAAATGCCACAGAAAGTGTGAGGTTTCATCATTCGTTCAATAAGTACAGTCACGCGTCGCTTAACAGACGTCCTGTTAAGGTTGTCGTTGTGTGAACACCAGAGAGTGCACGTACGTAAGCCTGGACTACGCAGCCCGCTACGTGCCCGGGCTCTGCGGTACTGTGGGTGGTGACCTCTGGGCTACAAACCGGCATAGCGTGTGACTGAATTGAACACCGTGGGCAACTGGAACACACAGGTGTTTGTGTATCTAACCAGAAAAGTGACCGTAAGAATACGGCGTTCTAGTCTTATGGGGCCACCGCCCTATGTGTGACCTGTCATTGACTCAAGCGTCATTATAAGGCACATGACTATTTGACCATTTGTTGGCAACAGAATCCTCCTCATTGACAAGAAGCCCTAACAGCGTCCTTCAAGGGAAAAGCAGCGGATGGGGCACTGGAGTTTGTTTGCCATCCCATTCTGCCGAAACGCCTGGTAACTACAGGACAAAGTGGGTGGAGGTCGTACAGTCTCGATACAGCTTTGCACAGTTCCGTGAAGCGGGAAACGGGTAAAGGAGAACAGTCTCATCTGTCCCAGACAAGCAGACTCCAGGCTGGCAAGTCCTCCCCTTGATAGAATCCCTAGAGGTATAGGAACCTGCAGGGTCAGGCACTTTTGGGAGTGGGGGCATGGCGGGGGTGGGTAAGAAGATGCTATGGGCTGAACCGTGTCCCCCTCTAGATTCCTATGTTGAAGCCCCCAACCCAAATACAATGTGGCTGTATTTGGAGAGAGGCTTTTAGGCGGTCATTAAGGTTAGATGAGGTCTTAGAGGTGGACCCCTGATCCAATTGGTGACCTTATAAGTGGGAGATTCGCATTCATTCTCATTCTCTCTCTCTCTCGCTCTCTCTCTCTCTCTCTCTCTCTCTCTCTCTCTCTCTCTCCTATGTGAGGACACAGCAGGAAGGAGGTGGTCTGTAAGCCAGGAAGGAGAAGGTCTATAAACCAGGAAGGTAGCCTATGAACCAACCATGCCAGCACCCTGCTCAGACTCTCAGCCTCAGAATAGTGAGAAATACATTTCTGTTGTTTAAGCTACCCAGTCTATGGTATTTTGCTATAGCGGCCCAAGGTGACTAAGACAGAACCAGACAGATTCTCTCCCCAGTCTCCCTCCTCTGTCTGCAGAATATGGGCCAAGGGGTTCTGTGCACAAAGAGATACAAGGGGGGAGGGGTTGTCCTGAAGATGGCAAAGAAACAACAGCCTAACACTGAATGATGAGACCTCACCCACCGCTTTTCCCCTTGGTTCCTGGAGCACAAGCAGCTCTCCAGGCAAAAAAGTGGAAATGTCTTCTTTATGGACTACCATGAACTCCTGGGGAAAGACCTGGAAGTTGGGCAGGCCGGGAATCACAGTTGACAGGTCACATCTGTGGACTCAGAGCTTTCAGAAAGTTTTTGAATGTCTCCCCTCTAAGATTTGAATAGACAGCCAAGATTCTCTAAACATTTGAGAAAATGTGAAAGGAACAAAAAGACAGGGGGTGTAGAATTATGAGAAAACCGACAACACAGAGAACAGAAGGAAATAAAACTCCTATTGATCTTATCAGAGATCGAATTTGCTGCATACTCAGAACAAGAAAATGATGCTATTTATAAAACTAGATGATAAAAAGGGCTTTGGAAATTTAAAATATGGCAGCAGAAATCAAATTCTCATAGAAACATCTAAAGAGAGAGTTGAAGAAATCATCCAGAGAAATGCAACAAAAAAGACAAAGCAGTACAGAATACAGAAGAAAAATTGTGAAAATCATATTGGGAAGTTCAGCATCTGAATAACAGATTCAGAAAGAGAAAGTAAAGAAATAGAGGGGGGCGGGAATCATGAAAGAAATAATTTAAGAACATTTCTCAAAACAAAGAAACATTAATTTCTAGATTGAAAGAGTTTACTGTGGTCTCTGTACAATGAAGGAAAAAACACAACCAAATGTTATATCCACCCAATATTTTAGAACACTGGAGATGAGGAGAACATTCAAAAAACTTCCACAGGGAAACAACAGGTCTCAGAAAAACAATTGAGAAATAGAATGGAAGCCAGACATGGTGGCTCACGCTTATAATCCCAGTACTTTGGGAGCCCAAGGCAAGAGGATCGCTTGAGCCCAGGAGTTCAAGACCAACTTAGGTAACAGAGTGAGACCTCATCGCTATAAAAATTTTTTAAAAATTAGCCAGGTGTGGTGGTGCACACCTGTAGTACCAGTTACTCGAGGGGCTGAGGAAGAAGGATAATCTAAGTTCAGGAGGTCTAGACTGAGGTGAACCATGATCATGCCACTGTAATCCAGCGGGGGTGACAGAATGAGACTCTAAATCAACAACAACAAAAAGAATTAGCATCACATTGGATTTCTAAACAGTAATAACAGGAGCTAGAAGACAGTAGAAAATGCAAATAGTAAATTTTTTAGGGAAAATGATTTTCAACCTACAATTGCAGAGCTAGACACCCCATCAAATCCAGTGTCCAAGACATTTTCAGTTACCCAAGATCTCAAACATTTAGCTCCCTTGTGCCTCCTTTCTCAGGAAGCTACTTCAGGATGTGCTCCTGCAAAATGAAGGACTTGCCAAGAAAGAAGGTGACATGGGATGCAGGAAGCCAAGAACCAACACAGGAAAGAGGTGAACAGAATCCCCGGGAAAGTGTACAGGACAGTAGTGACCTTGCCAAGGCCAGATGACAGCCGGAAAACAGAGGCTCTGGAGAAACGCCACCAGGAAGATGAAATTGGAAACGACTGGAAGGAGATTTACACATAAGACAGAGTATGTGGGGATTACTTCATGAGAGATACGTGGAAAACAGAAGACAGTGCTTTACTCTAGGAAAAACAAAAAACTGTATGAGAGAGGAAATACAGGCTGGGGTGGTGGCTCATGCCACCTGGCACTTTAGGAGACCAAGGTGGGAGGATCACTTGAGCTTAGGAGTTCCAGACCCAATCTCTACAAAACATTTTTTAAAAAATCAGCCAGACATGATTGCTAATTTCTGTTGTACCAGCTACTTGGGAGGCTGAGGCAGGAGGATTGCCTGAGCCCAGGCACTTGAGTGATGACTGATTGATCCTGTGGACAGTCACTGCACTCCATCCTGGGCTACAGAGTAAGACCTTGGCACTAAAACTAAATAAGCAGATAATTGATTAATTTAAAAAAGAATAAGAAAGGAAATGCAATCATACTATATGGCTTAACCTTGAATAATATTTCATAGTCAGGCTAATATCAACTCATAATGATCAAGTTTTAAAATTCGGATTTGACTGTATTGGAAGAGGAGGAACCGTGTGTTCCCACAGGTGGACACGGAATAAGTGAGTGAACGAGAACAGAATCTTCAACCTCCAGGTGGGATATGAACAGATGACAGATGCCTGGACTGGACAATCAGAAAGTCGTTGTGTATGTGTGCTATTTCAAGAAAAGTAAAGGCAGAGAGAGAGGCAGGGTAACAGACCTGGAAGTTGCAGCAGCTTCCGGGAGGTAGGATGAAGGTGAGGGATGGCACGGAAAGCGACGGACATAACCACCACTTTTTTGTCATAAGCCTTGTAGAACTATTTGTTTTTTTTATAAATATGTGCAATATGTGACTTCGAGAAATTTAAGTTTAAATATCATATGTACATTTTAATCTAACTTCTTGAGCTCCCATTTGTTCATTGTCTCTTCAATCAATCTACAGACGTTTGCTGGGCCTTCTGAGGGTTCACTGCCCGGCCAGTTGAAGGGGAAGACTCAATTTCTGCCCCCAAAATACTTTTCCTCTTCATGAGAAAAGCTTCAAGGAGGTTGACGATCTGTGTGCCCTTTGTACTTTGTTTTGCATAATAGCTGGATCTCCAAAGAACTCTAAATTCTACGTTTGCAAATCAGTTGAAGTCTTGGGACAAGCATGGCTACCACTCATGATTTCAAGGGCTCCTATGATCAATATTTCGGGGGGGGGAAAGAAATTTCTGCACGATATATGGAAACTCATGTCTTCTTATATTGGCCACTCTGGTGAGAAATCGATGTGGCAGCAAGAAGGGTAGCCAAGAACAAATTTCTGGACGACATATCACCACTTGAGAAGGGGAAAATTCACTTACAGCCAATATGCCTAAATGACAACAAATTAGAATTCACTTACATACAGTATACTGAGATGTGGCTCTTAATTACATTATTATTTGTGCTTCTCCTGATGCCATGTAGTGATTAAAAACTAACATATTCAATAAATATGATGGTAGAATGTTCAGCTGCATATCAAAGGTATTCACACTAATTAATTTCACAGGTTTTTGTATTTCCTGCATTTATAACAGATATAACGGCTTCCTTTCAGCTTTATCTGAAAGGGCTCTGAGGGGGATCTCTTCTGTATATTTAATATATGAATGGCTGTGTTACCTGCTAAGATTTAATTTTTGCTTGTAGGACATTTTCTCGCACCATCTTAAAGCAGTAGGAAAATATTCTTAAAAGATAGCTGTAGTTTAGAAAAACCATCTGTTTTAGTTGGAAGATTATAAACAAACTGTATCATGAAAATGTGCTGGGAAAATCTTCTTTCTCCCAAATGTTATTTTTTTGGTGCCATAACAATTAATGTTCTTATAACACCCTGGAAGAACGTAGGAAATGGTTTGTTCCAAGTCTTTGTTGCTATACCAATACCGCCATTAGGTAGATCAGTTATATGCATGTACTAGGCATGCCTTTCAAATCGGTGCAAAAATTATTACTCAGAGGCCCAGTCTGCCAAAGTCATACCTTGACCTGTCCTGTTCCTCCCCACATCTGCCCAGTCACCACCTCTCAAGGTTCCTCTCAAATGCCACCTGCTCTGGGAGACCGCGTCTCCCTCCTTTTCAGATGTCCCTGCACTCCCTGGGAACAGAGATTGAATCCCTCCTGGACGCTCTGTAACTAGAAAACAGATTTGACTTGAAGACACGGCCTCCTTCCTACGGCAGGGCGCCTGTGACTTTTCCAGAAGGCTGCGATGCACTGCCTCTGTGTGTTGGACAGTAGCCAGGAACTGCGTTCCTAATTACACAATGGCATTTAAATGCATGTCAGTATGAAAAGAGGAATAAACTCCTTTTTTGTTGTTTTTTTTTTTTTTTACCAGAAAAGCTTTTTATGATCACTGGACTACTTTCCATTTTAAGCTAATTAGTAAATTGCATTTTTGGCTCTTTAACTGACTAGGTTAAATTTAGCTCATTTTTTCCCTTAAAATCAAGCTGTCAGTGGGTTTTGCAATTAAAATTCCCACTCTCAACTTTCTTTCTCATTCAAGAGGGTGCTGGCAAGGCACCTCCTCCTCCTGTCCTTCCTTCCTTCAGTTTCTGCCCTACCCACGCTTCTCATGGGCACAGGAAGATGGCCCCTTACCCTAGAGCTGTGGAGTAGCCACGGGCATGGCCCTCACAAGCAGGCAATGCACGTACCAAGCGCTGCAAACCATTGCTTAGTCACACTGTTGGACATCTGGCCTATCCCAAAGGAGTTATTATGTAGCAGCCAGGCGAAGTGGCTCATGCCTGTAATCTCACTTTGTGAGGCAGAGGCAGGAGGATCCCTTGAGCCCGGGAGTTCGAGGCTAGTCTGGGCAACATGGGGAGACCTTACTTCTACCAAAAATAAGAAACCTGGGTGTGATGGCATGCACCTATAGTCCCAGCAACTCAGGAGGCTGAGGTGGAAGGATCACCCGAGCCCAGGAGTTTGAGGCTGTAGTAGCCATAAGCGTGCCACTGCACTCTACCCTGGTGACAGAATGAGAACTTGAGTCAAAAAAAAAACTGAAACAGCACCAGCCAACACGGCCAGGGCTGGAGCAGGGAGGTTGGACAGCCCCCTGATGTGCCAGGCTTGAATTCTTTAGCTTGTGGACATGGGGAGGTCTGAGGGGTCCCAGACGAGGTCCCTAGGTGGCAAGAAAGAAGGACACACTTATGGGGGAACGGGGAAGCAGGGTAACATGACAGAAATACTGAGTATTACAGGACCCTTTGCGTTTTGTACCAACTGCCACAGCCAAACCGGGGTATTCTAGCTGACCCTGGGCCCCGCCAGGTCCCGAGTGCCTAAGAACAGCAGTGTGGACTTGTGTTAGGGCAGAGGTCACAGCCTCCTCCCCGGTCTCTGTGACCAGAGTCACTCTGTGAGCCTGGGAAAGCCCCCCTTCCCCAGATCCTTACCCTCTCGCCTCCAAGCCCTCCCGCTCTGCTTGCCTCACCCCACTATGGCCTAGGACCCCAGCCCCTCAGCCGGACAGACTGAGGGTGGGAGTGGGATGCTCACCCAGCCTTCGTGAAGCAGAAGAAAGACACAAGCCAGGTCGTCCCCGTGTGAGCCGCCAGCCGCCCCTCCTCCAAGGGGAGCAGGGAGACAGGAGCCGGCTTTATAAGCAGAGTGGCAGCCTCCTTCCCTTATGGCCATTAAGCACGGTGGGCGGGTGACTTCCAAGAAGGGAGCAGGAGGCATCCATTATTCAGGCACTAATGGGTCCCAGGTCTCCAGAGCTGTACCGAGGGGCTGGGCGGGCCTGGGAGTGGGAGCAGCGCCCACGTTGGCCTAGCTGCCTCCTCGCGGCCGGGCTCTGCTCTCTGCCACAAGGCGTATCTGGGTGATGGCAAATAGGGCAGATGGGGCCGCCTCGAGGGACGGCTGCAGTTAGTGAAATGAGTTCTGGGGCCTGGGAATTCTACAGAGCGAAAGGGCAGCTTCAAGCAAGTGCCCGCATGAAGGAATGCTGGCAGAGGCTTGCCTGGGGAAAACTGGACCACCTTTTTGCTCTCCCTGCGGCATGGTCTCGGCAATGGCCACCCCTCTCTGGGACTGACACAGGTGGATTCTGGAACCTCCTAGACCTTCACAGCCCTAGCTGAATGGGAGGCTCCCAAATGCCTCTCCACGGAACAGCAAGAAGATGTGGAGGGAGATAGTCATTGAGTTCAATGAATTGAATTTTAGAACTTGGTCATATTCTGAGATTGCTCGTCTGACATTGCTGGGGATCGTCTTTTTTTAAAGAAATGTTCATAGATGATCCGTGTGTGTGTGTGTGTTTATTTATTTATTACTATTTTTTTAAAATCAGAGTCTCACACTGTCACCAAGGCTGGAGTACAGTGGCAGGATCATGGCTCACAGCTGCCTCAACCTCCTGAGCTCAGGCGGTCCTTCTGCCTCAGTCTCCTGAATTGCTGGGACTACTGGAGGGTGCCACTATGCCCAGTTAATTTTTTGGTTTTTTTGTAGAGATGAGGTCTCACTATGTTGCCCAGGCTGTTCTTGAACTCCTGCCTCAGCATCCCAAAGCGCTGGAATTATAGGCATGAGTCATTGTGCCTGGCCACAGTCATTACTTTTTATTTTATTTTATTTTATTTTTGATTTATTGTAAAGGTGATGTCTCGCCAAGTTGCCTGGGTGGGTCTCGAACACCTGGGCTCAGACAATCCACTCGTCTCGGCCTCCCAAAGTGCTGGGATCACAGGCTGAGCCACCAAGCCTGGCCAGTCATTACTTTTAAATGTCTTTCTTTAGCAAAACCAAAAGTTGGCAACCTTAGGGTGTTGAGGAAGTGTGAAAGTCTGTGAATTATTGTTTAGCTGTGAGGCCTGAGCCCTGAAGGACTTTGGGATTTGGTCTCTGCAAGCTCCAAGGAGGGGAGAGAGCAGGAGAACGGTTGTAAACTCTGTCTGTGGGCATGGCATGTGACCTCCCTGCACGCAGTATACTAGGGATTCAAGACCTTCTAAACCTTGGGCAGGGAAGAGAGAACTCCTTGCATTTGATTCATTCAACAAACTCTTTGAGGAACAGCACCTGCTCCGTGTCTGTCAAGCATCAGTACACCATGGGTCAAATTGGTTTGTGACCCACTGACGGGTTATGAAATCAATTTAGCAGGGACTGAGACCCCCATTTTTTAAATGAAATGTTGTAAGACAGAGCAGAACGTACCAGAATATACTATCTGTAGACATGAAATAATATTGATTCATAAACTTTTTGTTCCACTTCTGGTATGAAGGAATACAATCCTAAAAACCTTCTCGGACAACAAACTCTACATAAAACAATAAAAACAATGTCCTGAGGGCGGTTTTGGAATAGCGTCCAAGCCTAGGGAGAAGAATCAACCCACAGGGGGTGAATTTCTCATGTGCACAGCTCTGCTCTGAGGTCAACCACATTTGTGGTGGTGGCATAAGGTGACTGAATTCCAGCAGAAGGCCTGCTGTCCCTCTGTATGGAGGAAGCCGGAGAAGGAATCTTGGACAACCAGGGTTGTTGGAGAATAGGGAGGAACCCAAGAAAGGAGAGGGCTACAGAAGGAAAACCCCAGATTTTCCTGTCCAACTCTCTGACTGACCCCCCAGACCACATGTGGCATGAGGTGTATTAAAAGCAGTCTAAACCGAAATCTGAGGTTCCACCTGCCACAAGTGTCACCGAGTTTAAAGTTTGAGTCCAAACAAGTTAATTGCCTGCTGAACCAAAAACATCAACACTCTTCAAAACAATATCACAGAATCCAGAGTCTCTACAACAGAACATTCACAATATCCAAGGCACGATCCAAAATTATACTACATACAAAGAGCTAGGAAAATGCAACTCATTCTCAAGAAAAAAGTCAATCCATACGAACCAACCCTAAGATGACTCAGGTATTTGAATTATTAGACAAGAACTTAAAGCAACAATGATAAGAATATTCAATGAGGTAATGAAAAAGTATGCTCTCGTAAATAAAAAAAAGTAGGACATCTCATTCAAGAAATACAAAACATAAAAATAAACCAACTGGCAGCATTATTCATAATAACCAGAAAGCAGAAACAATGAAATATCCATAAATTAATGGATGGTTTCACAGATGTGGTCCATCCATACCATGGAATGTTATTCAGTCATAAAAGGAATGAAGTAAGTACTAATACAGGATACAACATGGATGAACTTTGAAAATATTATGTTAAACGAAAGACGCCAGATAAGAGAAGACCATCTATTGTATCATTCCATGTCTAGGAAATGCCCAGAACAGACAAATCTGTAGAGACGGAAAATAGATTCGTGGTCGCCAGGGGGTGAGGGGAAGGGGAAATTGGGACTGATTGCTAATTGCTATGTGGTTTCTTTTCAGAGTGATGAAAAATGTGCTTTAATAAATAAAAAGGGAGGAAATCTCAGTCACTGATCCTGCAAGATCCAATGTCTAGTGGATGGGAAGAATATAAACCATTAAAATACCAGTGGAATTAAAACAAGATCCCTACATATTACCATACACAAAAATCAACTCTAAATGGATCAAAGACCTAAATGTACAACCTCAAACTATAAGAACCTTAGAAAATGCAGGAGACACCTTTATGGAAATTGGAACTGGGAATCAATTCCTGATCAAAACCCCAAGTGCCCATGCCATAAGAGATAAGATAGACAAGTGGGACCTCATCAAACCAACAAGCTTCTGCAGAGCCAAAGAAACCATCAAGAGAGTGGGGAGAGAGCCCACAGACTGGGAAAAAATATTTGCCAACTGTATGTCTGACAAAGGCCTAACATCTAGGATCTACAAGGAACTCAAATGTGCCAGAACAAACAGCCCCATTACAAAGTGGGCAAAATATATGAATAGACAGTCTCAAAAGAAGACATACGAGCAGCCAACAGATACATGAAAAAATGCTCAGTCTCACTAGTCATCAAAGAAATGCAAATTAAAACCACACTGAGATACCACCTAACTCCAGTCAGAATGGCCATCATCAATAACAAAAAACAACAGATGCTTGAGAGGATGCAGGGAAAAGGGAACACTGCTACACTATTGGTGGGAGTGTAAACTAGTACAGCCTCTGTTAAAAACAGTTTCGTGATTCCTAAAAGATCTAAAAATCAGTCTTCCATATGATCCCGCAATCCTCTTACTGGGAATTTACCCGGAAGAACTCAAATCACTCTATAAAAAAAGATACTTGCACACGTATGTTTATCGCAGCATTGTTTACAGCAGCAAGAACATGGAACCAACCGTGTTGCCCATCAAAAGAGGACTGGATTTTTAAAAATGTGGTACATATACATGATGGAATATTACGCAGCCATAAAGAAGAACAAAATCACGAACTTCACAGCAACCTAGATGGACTTAGAGTCTATAATACTGAGTGACCTTGCATAGAAACAAAGAACTGAGTATCACATGTTCTCACTCATAAGCGGACCTTGAACAATTATTGTAATACTATAAGAAAAGAATTAACAGTAGCAGGAAACTGCCAGGAGGGGAGCAGGGAAGCAGGATTGGCAGTAGTGGGAATCTGCCTGGGGAAGGGAGGTGGGGACACACCTCATCAACAAGGGTACCTGCATAATGAACATTGATATACCTAATCCTGAACTGTACCCCACATCTTTAAAATAAAATAAAATAAAATAAAATAAATTTAAAGGGTGGGGGAAAAGAATACCAGTGGAAACTACTGTCAGGAAGAGCAGAAAAGAAAGAAATTAAAGTTCAAGGCGCTGTGCTCTGCTTATCACACATGTCAGTAATGCCTGTCACTGGCCAGGTGGTATTAGCATCTCTAAGATGCTTTTAGGAATCGCCACTCTATCTTCTGAAAATGAGATTCAGGAAGGTAAAATAACTGAGCTAATGCTATGGGCTGAATGTTTGTGTCCCCCCAAATTATATATGTTGAAATGCTGACCCCCAGTGGTATTTGTAGGTGGGATCTTTGAGAGGTGATTTGGTCATGACGGTGAAGCCTATATGAACAAGGTTTGTGCCCTATAAGAAGATGTGAGAATTTGCTTTGTCTCTCTCGGCTCTCTACCATGTGAGAATACAATGAGAAGATGACCATCTGCAAGCCAGGAAGCAAGCCCTCGCCAGACACCGATCTACCAGTACCTTGACCTTGGGTGTCCAATCTCCAGAACTGTGAGCAATAAACTTCTGTTGTTTAAGCCATGTCGTCTATGGTATTCTGTTATAGCAGCCCAAACTGATAGCTCGTAAGTGTCAGAAATGGAATTTGAACACAGTTCTGACTCATGGAAAATGGCCATGACAATGACAGAGGAGGAGAATTCCTTTATCTCGGAGGAAACAGGAAGAATGGCACAAAGGTTAGGTGTTGTGGAAACCTGATGGACAAGGAGAGAAAAATGAGAGAAGTAAAGAAGTGGGAAGCTTGTGTGTGGCATCTATGGGATGTCAGGTGACTGGAACCTGGAGGGGACAGGTGGGACTGGTGGGAAATGTGATTGGAAGTAGTTGATGGGGCCAGACCTAGCCCGGTGGAGCCCCCAAGTCCACCCAGGCAAGGGGAAGAGGGGAACAAAGGGAAAATGGAGAGGACTGTGGTGCTTGCCTCCTGTCTTCGGGGCTTCTCGGGGAAGATGCAGCCCCGAGGGAATTTCCCCTACACTTAAATGACGGGTCCCCAGTTGAATGGGCTGAGAAAGCCTATGCATTAAAGGCAGGCTTGTCTGGAAGACATCACGTCACTTGTCCAAATGCTGAAACCCACGTGCTCGTCTTGGTCCTCACGGTTGTCTGAAGAGTAGGGGTAGTTGGTGTGGAGACGAGAACAACTATCATTCCCCTGAACTAGTTGCCCATGAAAGGAGTGACATCAAATTGGCCACAAAAACCATGGAAGCTCGACTGTTTGCTCTAAATGCATGGCTTGGGGGAGAAGGGAACCCCCGGAAATGAGAGGGAGCTTGTGACCCTGCCCGCTGCCGGGAGGCCCAGGTGACTGAGGTCTGGGGCACCGCGGCTTATGAAGATGAGCCCTGTGTGTGGCTCTGACTTCCAAAGGGGCCGTCTCCCTTAGTGCTTCCTCCAGAGCCTCCTTCTCCTGGTACCCATGGCAGGGGCCCTGGATTGGAGCGAGTGGCCCTTGGGGTGGTTCTTGCTGTCTGTGTGCTCATATCCCCAGCTCCCTGAGAACCCAGCATGGCTACAAACCCCCTGGCCGGCTGACTTGTCACAGGAAGTGGTTCATGCTCTTTCCTGAGTCTTAGGCGAGTCACTGGCACATGTGAGGCTAGCTGAGGGAAGGAGGACTCGACGGGGATCTTTCTGGTAGGTTCTCCTACAGGGAGGAGGGTCCTGCGGTTCTTGGGAACTGCGACTCCTCACCAAAACCACCAACCAATACCAATTCGAGTCACCCTGGAGCTCTGAACTGCTGACAGAAAAGATATAGGCAAGCTGGGCTCAGTGGCTTAGCCTGTAATCCCAGCACTTTGGGAGGCAGAGGCGAGAGGATCACCTGATCCCACGTGTTTGAGACCACCCTGGGCAACATGGCAAGACCTCATCTCTAAAATAAATTAAAAAATTAGCTGAACATGGTGATGCTTGCCTGTAGTGTCAACAACTTGGAAAACTGAGGTGGAAGGATCAGCTGAGCCCAGCAGGTGGAGGCTATAATGGTCATGAGTAAGACTCCAACTCAAAAAAAAAAAAAAAGATATAGTCAGCACTGGGGGTTTTCCTCATGCGTTTCTAGGTGTTCCCCTTTAACCTGCTGTTCTGGTGCACGTGACACACCAGCCGAGCACTGATTCTCCCCGTACCCAGGAATTCAGTGCTATCATGCATGTGGTTGTCCTTGACCCTGGCCGGTCTGTCTCCTCCCTTTTCCGTGCTCCAGCCGCATGGAGTCGCTGACAGTTCCTTGAACCACGTCGCGCTGTTTTGTGCCTCTCTGCCCTTGCCCAAGTTGTTCTAGCCATTCTGGAATCTCTGTCTCTAAGACAGATCTGTCAACTCCACTGTCTTGCCTGTCTCCAATGTCACCACCCCCACTCCGATGACTGCTCCGGGAGACCCCTGGAAATCCCATCTCACCACCCCACCCCACTCCACCCCTCCCACAGAATGAATTCTTCCCTCTCTGGGTCACATCTAAGAACAGCCTGCCCTTGAGAATTTCACTTGACACGTGGCATTGTGATGGCCGTATCTCCTCCACTCTAAGACATAACCTTGTTGTTTTAGAGTTTCCAAAATTAGGATGAATCCTACATTCACGTGCACCTTTAGTGTGGGGCTGCTTCTCCCTTCTCTCCTGCTTCCTTGTCCCCCCCAGAAGCTGCTAGAAAATCAAAGGAGTGACCTTGAATCAGGGTGACCTGGTCCCCAGTAACCCTGATTTATTTCTGTGCCCCCAGCCTGGGGCAGACTGAACCTGGCAAGCGTTTGCTGGATCCAAATTTAAATTAAAGTGTTTCTTGAGGCAGGCCCCAAGTATAGTCGTGTGCTTGGCAAAGTATAGGGCTCAGAATAAATAGAAAGCAAAGTCCCTGTCTCCTAGGAGGTCACAGATGTGCAAGAATGAGGGGACCAAGAAAGGCCATAAGGAAAGCAACCAACTGTAAAACAAGACAAAACCACCTGCACCAGCGCTTTGGCCTGGGAAGGGGTTTTGTATTTGTTTTTTTTTGTTTTTGTTTTTGTTGTTGTTGTCGTTTGGTTGGTTTTGAATAAGGTTTTACCATTTATAAATATCTTGCACTGGCCGGGCTTGGTGGCTCAGCCTGTAATCCCAGCACTTTGGGAGGCCGAGGCTAGTGGATTGCCTGAGCCCACGGGTTCAAAACCAGCCCAGGCAACTTGGCGAGACCCTCATCTCTACAATATAATAAGCCAGGCATGGTAGCGTGAGTCTGTAGTTCCAGCTACTTGGAAGGCTGAGGCGGAAGGATCACTGGAGCCCAGAAGGTTGACGCTGGAGTGGCCATGACTGTGCGTGCCACTGCACCCCAGCCTGGGCGAAGGAGTGAGACTCCAATTCAAAAACATATGTATATATCTTGCACTTTCTCAACTGATCCCCTAGAAAGCCCTAATTCCCATTCTCTATCCTGTTTTGCAGATGAAAGAGAGGTAGAGATTTGCCCGAAGTCAGTGACTAGAAAGTTCTGGAGCCAGGACCAGCTGTCCAGCTCTTATTCCCTGACCTATGTACGCTCTCTCAGCTGTAGAAAGCTCTGCTCAGTGGAACCTGACTCTTCTCTTTCAAATATAAACTTGTAGCCCACTTTTCAGCAGAAGTCAAATCTTGGTTCTGCAAAATCCGAAGTGAACCCTGAATCAGAAGTTTTTCATTGTGCCTGCTTCTCACACAGTCGCCATGGAGATGGGAAAATATTATGCGGTGGAGGAATTATGGGAATATGAATCAGCAGGACCGGCAAGAAGACCTTTGGAAAACTGTGGGTCCCAGAGGACATGCTGCATTTTCAAAGTAAACACTCCAGAGTGATAGATTGCCCTTTGCTTCCTATAGAAGTCCAGTGGCCAGTCTCTCTCCATTACCGGCCAACCCTCTTTTCCATACAAACATTCTTCTTGCAAGAAAAAGCACTGGCTGTTTATTAGCATGATTTCTGCTTGGCGACATGGGATTGTGGGAATTTGCTGGCTTCGTTAAATTTTAAACATTTTTCTTTGCCAAGTGAAACAAATTATTGATGTTGGTTTGGGCCGACATTTAACATTTTCCAAGAGAATCTCAAACCTGGTGAAGAGTTCAAACTTGGCTTTGAAGTCTAGAATGATGGAGCTATTCATTTGACATTAAGTAACACTAGAATGTACTGGCGGTCGTGCGCTATTATTGGTAAGCCCCCCAAAACTATTGGTTAATCTATGCATGATTAAAAAATACCAAATGAGTTCCTAAAAAAATTAAAAATAGAATAACCATATGATTCAGCAATTCCACTTCTGGGGCTACTCTCAAAAGAATTGAAGGCAGAGACTTGAATAGACATTTGCACAACCATGCTCATAGCAACACAACTCAGAAGAGACAAAAGGCAGCAACAACCCAAGCATTCATGGACCGATAAGTGGATAAGTAAAATGTGGTATATCCATACAATGGAATATTATTCAGCCTTCAAAAGGAAGGACGTTCTGACACACGCTACAATGTAGATGAAGCTTGAAGACATTATGCTCAATGGAACAGATCAGACATAAAAAGACAAATACTTTGTGAATCCACCTATATGACATAGCTAGACTAGTCAAACTTACAGAGACTGAAAGTAGGTTGGTGGCTGCCAGGGACTGGAGGGAAGGAAGAGCTGAGTTGTTGTTTCGTGAGAACAGAGTTTCAGTTTTGCAAGATGAAATGAGTTCTGGAGACGGATGGCGGTGATGATTGCAAAACAGTGTAAATTTACTTAATGCCACTGAACTGTACAATTAAAGTGGTTAAGATAGGAAATTTGGCCGGACTCGGTGGCTCAGCCTGTCATCCCAGCACTTTGGGAGGCCGAGGTCAGTGGACTGCCTGAGCCCGTGGGTTCGAGACCCACCTGGGCAACTTGGCAACAGCTTGTCTCTACAATAAATCAAAAATTCGCCGGGCATGGTAGCATGCGCCTGTAGTTCCAGCTACTTGAAGTCTGAGGCGGAAGGATCGCAGCAGGGCAAGGCTGCAGTGGCCAGGAGTGTGCCACTGCCCTGAAGCCTGGGTGACAGAGTGAGACTCCAACTCAAAAAAAAAAAAAAGAGGAAATTTTGTTATGTATATTTTATCATATTAAAAAAAATTGATTTAAAAGCTCCAACTCAGCCGGGCATGGTGGCTCACGCCTGTCATCCCAACACTTTGGGAGGCCGAGGTGAGAGGACTGCCTGAGCTCAAGGGTTCGAGACCAGCCTGGGTAACTTGGCGAAACCTCATCTCTGCAATAAATTGTTTTTTAAAAAGTTTAAAAAAAATTGAAGATTGAGGATGGTGGTTTGGGTGTCCCTGTACACTTGGACCCACTGCTGACCAAGCCAAAGGGCAATCAAAAACTATGGACACACTTCACCAAATGTGCATGGTTCCGTGGCCACTTGGAGCCCACCCTGCTTCTTCTGTACCTAGAACACCTGGAACACAGGTGGTGGGTGACCTCTCCCCTTCCTTTCTCAGTCAGCCGCCTCCTTCTCTCCTTCCAGCAGCACTTTGGGCGTCCCCTCCAGGAAGCCAGCCCTGATCCACTGGGCTGCGATACTTTGAAAGCATGACGCGGAGCCTTGGTGCCTAAAGCCTGTTCCTGGGATCTGCGGCATCCATAAGTGTGTATCATCCAGAGAGACGTTTATGGGGAAGACCAACCCAGGACTCTGCCTTGGCCAAAATGGTGGCCAGAAAAGCACATTGGAGGTGGAGCAACGGGGCTGGATTCTGGCCCCACCTCCAATGATCTGTGTGGCCTTGGGCAAGTCGCTTAGCCTCTCTGAGCTGCATGTCCTCCACCTGTAAGCGTGCAGGGCTGCTGAGAGGAGGAAGGGAAACAACCTGTTTGAAGTTCTGCTCTTCAAGATCACTGTGGGATGGGCGAGGAAGTCACCTCCGCGGCTGTCTAGCCTGACATCCTCATGGAAGAGTGAGTCACAGAGAGGGTGAGGAGAGGAGAAAGGTCACACAGCAAATCAGAGGCCAATGTGGGACTAGCAGCTCTCTCCACTGTCCCCACTCCCCCGTTCCAGGCCTCCTCGACCTCCCGCCAAGCTGTCTCCACCACCAGCAAGAACTTGGGGCCCTCGGTTGACATAGTGTTGGCAAGTAGCAGAGGGCAGCCCTGGCACACAAACCCTGCCCTCCAGAGGAGACCTGCACAGGTCAGGTAGCTCTCTAGTGGAAGTTCAGCCGGCCCCTTGAGGGCTGTCCCCTACCCTGTGTGGCAGAGGTGTGTCATTAGGATCAGAGTCCTCCTGGCGTCCCCTCCCGCCCCGAAAGCCAGCCCACCTCTCCGTCCATGCTCATGTGTACTGCGCGACTGTGCTGAGGTCAGAGGTCAAGATGCGGATGGGAAAATCAATCAACACCTTGTACCGCTTAGTTGAGGATTGAGAGAAATCACCTTGGTAATGAGAATAGTGATGCCACCAGCTAGCACGGCGCTAGACACGTTCCCAAACATTTCCCGTGTTGTCCTAAGCTCTCCTAAACAGCCCCAGGGGGTCTCTTTTAACCTTGGGAGACCCCTCCCGCTGCCCCGCCTTCCTCCGTCCTGTCTACTGCATGACAGTACTGATGACTTATCCATTGCATTGTTAGTGTCCAGCTTGAAGTCGTCAAGAATGTGCCGCCCCAAATGCTTCCTGGGGGAGGAGACAGCTTGGCGGAAGGTCAAGGAATCCTGGAACGGGGGTGTGGGGACAGGACAGCTAGTCCCACACTGGTTGCTGATTTGCTGTGTGACCTTTTCCCTCTTACTACCCTCTCTGTGACTCACGCTCCCATGAGGATATCGGGCTAGACAGCTGTGGAGATAACTTCCTCCCCCTCCCTGTCGCCTTCTCCTCGCCCAACCCACAGTGAAGACGCTATGAGCATTATTGTCTTGTAGTGAATACACGTATACAGGCATGTGTGCATGTCCACTGCATACACTCCTGGGTATATCCTTAGGAGTGGGACATATGCTCACATGCACACCCTTGTGCACACATACATAAACATACATCACGCACACACGTCTAGGAGCGTTATTTGGGTTTAGTAGACAATGCCAGTTTTCCAAGACGGTTTTAGCAATTTACATTCTGCCAGCAGCATGTGTGAGCTCCATCGCTCCACACTTTACCACCGTTTGGTGTTTCCACTGACATCAAGTTTAAAAACAAGCAAGAGCTAATCCAGTGCTGAAAGCCCGGACAGCACTTGCCTTCAGGACTAGTGACTGGAGAAGGTGCCAGGGGCCGGGATGGTGCACTTTTGGGGGGCTTGTAATGCTCTGTTTCTTGATCACAGCTGGTCACAAGGGTGGTCCCCTCTGCAGGCACCCTTCAGTCTGTACACTTGCAATGTGTGCTGTGGACTTTTCTGTAAGCACGCTGCACTTCAAATTTTAAAATAAGTGTGTGAACACAGTACATTTTAAAACAATCCAGGGGCATAGGTGCCGTTTCTGTCCCTGTGATACAGATGAGACATGGAGGGTCAAATTCACTGCCCAGTGCAGGGCTCACTGTGGAGCTGACCCACGTAAAGTCCCTTCTGTGTCTGTGTCCACATCTGCTCAGCCACTGAATCCACCAGTCCCACCTGCAAGTAGTTCCCTAATTGGTCTCCAGCCAGGCTTCCCTCGGGCTGATCTGAGTAATGGATTTTGTCACCTTCAAGTCTCACGTTGCCCCCAATTCCAGCCCTGGGAGGATCCTTTTAAGTACTCATGCTGCCAGACTCGGTGGCTCAACCTGTAATCCCGCACCTTTGGGAGGCTGAGGTGAGTGGATTGCCTGAGCCCGCGGGTTCGAGACCCGCCTGGGTAGCGAGACCTCATCTCTACAATAAATCAAAGAATCAGCCGGGTGTGGTAGCACATGCCTGTAATTCCAGCTACTCGGAAGGCGGAGGCGGAAGGATCGCCGGAGCCCAGCAGGTCGAGGCTACGGTGGCCGGTAGCGGCCACTGCACTCTAGTCTGGGCAACAGAGTGAGACTCCAACTCAAAAAAAAAAATTAATTAATTAAAATAAATAAAGAAATACTCATGCTGTGATCTTCCAGACTACCTCTGCACCCCAGGCTCGGTGTAGCCCACCAACGTGCTAAGTGTGTCTCCCATATGTCCCCCAACCCCTCCGTACAGACACTGGGCAACTTTGCTGTACCTAGGAGGGACAGCCAGGTCCCACGGCACCCAGTGAGTGACGCTGGTCTGTATCTGACACCCACGACACTGCTCTTCCGTATCACCTGTCAAACAACTATTTGACAAATATTAATGAGGCACCTACAATGAGATGGCTCTCTCCTGTCACCCATAGTGAAGTAAAGCTGAATCACGAGAGGGACCCCAAAAACCCGGAATTTATTTATAAAAGTCGTGTATTTATTCTCTCTGTTTAAAGTTCTATCACCCTCAATGTACTCTCCGTTGGATGCAATACGCCTGCCAAGATGCTTTTTCCACTGCTCGAAAGGGTTTTTGAACTCGTCCATTTGGATGCCTTTTAGTGTTTCTGCCATTCTTTGTTTCACCTCTTCCACATCAGCAAAACGTTTTCCTTGGAGGAATTTTTTCATTTAAGGAAACAAAGGAAAGTTGCTCTGGATGAGATCCAGTCAACAGGGAAGGCGGGGCGTGGAGGTCATGCTGCTTTTGGTCAAAAATTGTTGAACACTCAGCACGGTGTGGGCATGTGTGCTTATAAATCAACCACCATGAAAAGGGCAAACAGGTTGAAAGAATCTCCAAAAATAATTCACTGAAGCCAAACCCAGCTTCTCACAACAACGCTAGGTGTTACACTGATGCCGATGGGTTCCTAAAACACTCACCCAGGGGGGAAGCCTGTACTGTAAGGGTCCCACCCTCCAAAAGATAATTCCAGGGTTTTTTGGGTCACCCTCGTATACTTGGAGCTGACCGGAGCAAGGGGGTTATGATTACAGACTCCAGACAGAGGTAGCCTGGGTTCAAATCTTGACTTTGTCACTCTCAAGCTGGGCGACTCTGCTCAAATTATTCTGCTTCTCTGGCCCTCGGTTTTCTCATCTGTAAGGTGGGATTGATAATAGTGCCTCCTAGAATTTGGCGAAGGTTAAGGCTACATGTGTGAAGCTTTTCAAACTGTGTCTGGCACAGACACTTCGCGAGCCTTGGCTAGCGTCATTGGTCAACTCGTGCTTTTGGCATCAGTCTGCGATTCCTTGTTTTTCTTTCTCCTTGCCTGGCTTCCCCAGGTTCAGGCCTTGGTTATTTCTGCGGCCCAGGAGTAGCAGGGAGCAAAAGACACACAGGAGGCCCTCGAAGGAGACAGATCTGTGTTCAAATCCCAGTTTTGCCCTTCCTGGCTGATCCTGGGCTTGGGGAAAGATACTGTTTTCTCCGCTAAGGTGGGACCACATCGGGGACCCTCTGGCCCAAGACAGGGCTTACTTACAGAGACCAAGCTTAATGCTGGTGACTGTCAAGATGTGTCCAGGACTTGAGCAGGCTCCTGCCTCGTCTGCAAGGCCCTCACAGTGAGGTCAGGAGAACAAGCACATTGCACACTGCAAGAGGCTCACCATGTGGAGGAGGGACAGGTCACTAGATGTCCAATATTAGAAGTGTGGTGTAAAAATTAACCTCACAGGAGGCCAAAAGTCATTTCTTTTGGACAGTGATTTTTTTTTTTTTTATGATTCCAACATAAGGGAATGAGTTCATGCAGAAAGTTGGTACAGTTCATTTCATGTTCTGCAGTCGCTAAAAACTAATTATGGAGGGTCAGGCTCATGCCTGTAATCCTAGCACTTTAAGAGGCCGAGGCGAGTGGATTGTCTGAGCCCGCAGGTTCCAGACCCGCCCGGGCAACTTGGTGAGACCTCATCTCTACCATAAATAAAAAACTAGCTGGGCGTGGTAGTGTGCGCCCGTAGTTCTGGCTACTTGGAAGGCTGAGGCGGAAGGATCGCCGGAGCCCAGCAGGTCGAGGCTGTGGTGGCCAGGAGCGGCCACTGCACTCCAATCTGGGCGACAGAATAAAACTCCAACTCAATAAATAAATAAATAAATAAATAAATAAATAAATAAATAAAACCTAGCCAAGCATGATGACTCTTGCCTGTTGTCCCAGCTACTCAGGAGGTTGAGGAGGAAGGATCATCTGAGTCCAGGAGGTCAAGGCTGCAGTAAACTGTGATTGTGCCACTGTGCTCCAGCATAGACGACAGAGTGAGATCCCAACTCAAAAAAACCAACTAACCAGATAAACAAAAAAACTAATTACAGAGATAATGTAGCAATGAGGGAGACACTATGACATAAGGGTGAGGGGAAGAAACAGAAGACCACTCCATCCTACTGATGGCTTGATGGGGCAACTTTGCTCAGAAACAGGCAGGACAGAAGAACCTGGCTGGCAGGGCTGGGCTTCCGAGAGACAGGACTATGACTGATTTTGTTTTCTTTTTCTTCATTTTAGTGGTTTCTTAGACACCTTTGGAAATTTTAGTGTATTTTTTTTTTTTGGAAATGGAATGATTTACACCTAGTCTCACAACTCTTGATCCATGAATGTTCAGAGCATTTTTCCATGTTGCTTCCCCAGACCTGCTGCTGTGAGGGTGGTTAAGGCTCTGCTTGGCCTGCAGCGACACGGGCTGGAGACGGTGACTGCTCAGGCGGACAGGGTGCAAGTCTAGCAAGGCTACCTCGCAGCTGCTGACCAGGACAAGCCCTTCCTTCTCTGGTACTGTGAGACCATGTGCCTGATTCTCCCCCAGACTGTCGGCAAAGGAGGTGTCTGAAGTGCCCATAGGTGGCTGTTGATAGCAGGAAAGGGGCTGACAGGCACTCAATGAGAAATGCTAAGACATGGACCTCCTGGCCTAGGGATGCTTTCCCAGCTGCTGAGGGGCATGGACCACAAGGGGACCATCAGGGATGGTGGGCGAGCCTGGCAGCAGCTGGGCAGGAGGAGGGAGGACCCCACAGGGGACCGGCGACCTTGAATCAAGCAGACCATGCAAAAGTCACCTTGAACTCCAGCCCTGACTTACTGTGCACCCACCATGTGCCCTGCCTGGCTTTGGGGTAGGGCCGAGCGCCGGCTCCAGTGCTTGCTGGACCCTGGGTCCCATCCTGACTCCTGGTCCAGTGTTTGTTCTGTGACACTGGGGCCACCACACCTGAGCATGCTCCAATTTGGAGGAACGTTGCACATCTGGGAGGCAGCTTCGCAGCTGCCAGGCCCTCTGTAAGGTCAGAGGCTTTCAGCATCTGGAGGCCTGAAGCAAGAGTGAAGTGCAGGCCTGTTCAGACCCTGACAGCCCCTCTGGACCCACCAGCATCACCCTGGGCGATGCCACAACCGAGTACACTCCAGTCTCTTTGCAAACCAGTCTGATGTTTTAGCCTTGTGAGTGGCATCCCGTGAGTTCACTGTGCTGGAGAGGGAGAAGGCTTGTGAGCAAGCCTTCTGTCGCAGGGCTCCTGGGCCTCTCCCAGAAGCCTCGGTATGGAATGCATAATTGATGAGGGCCTGCTCTGCATATTCATGAGCTCATTGCTTTCCAAGGCCAGTTTCTTAATGAATCACCGCATGAGGGTGTGACCAGGCGAGGACTGGCTGGGGCAGTCCTCAAAATGACTACTGATCTCTAAAACTTGCTTTGAGGAGAGCATGCCCAACTGTGCCTGCCTTTGGCCAAATGTGGAGAGAGCTGAAAAATGAAGCATCTGCCATGGGGAGCCCCTTGGCCCACGGGCTGCACCAGTGCAGCATTTCAGGGAAAATAACGGCAGGTCTCTGTTCTCCAAGCAAACCCCTATACACGGTGGGTGGAACTCCAGAATAAAAGCCCTTCTCAGCCTCTGATAACATATACCAAGGGCCCGAGCCCCTTGGTCAGGCTATTACCCGTTCTGGGCCACAGTCTTTCCTGTCTATGAACTGGGGAGGTAATCTCTCCTTTATGGTCTGGTTTCCATTAACTCTAAGATGCATGTTTCAGCACGTTTGAGACAGGCTGTGTTTTTCTGTCACTGTGTCTTGGCTAGCGTCACGATTTTTTAAATTTTTATTTATTTAGTCGAAGTCTCACTCTGTCACCCAGGTTGGAGTGCGGTGGCACACTCATGGCCACTGCAGCCTCAACCTGCTGGGCTCAGGCAATCCTTCTGCCTCTGTTTTCCAAGTAACTGGAAACACAAGCACACGCTACCACACGCAGCTAATTTTTTGACTTATTGTAGAGACGAGGTCTTATCAAGTTGCCCAGGTTGTTCTCGAACCCCCGTACTCAGACAATTCTCTCATCTCGGCCTCCCCAAGTGCTGGGATTACAGGCTTGAACCACCGCGCCCAGCCTTCTTTTCTTTTATTAGTGGTCCAGAAAATAATGTATGTCTTACAGTCAGTGAAACTGTAGGCTCAGATGGAATACAGGAATAAGCTACCATTTGCTAAGCACCTACTATATGCCAGGCACCATGCCCAGCACTTACAAACAGTAGTATATGGCTAAAACATGCACATCACTGAGCACAGGGCCTGGCTCAAAGTAGTTGCTCACTAAACGCATGTTTCCTCCCCTTCATGGACTAAGAAGGTAGGGTCGCCTTGTGAACTGCAGTTTGCTTGGCAGAGAAGTATACTCATGAAACCCATTTTAGAAAACCCATTCTTTTATTCAGGGAGCTTCAGATTGGAAGCATTAAATAGTGCTGATTTAATTTGGGTTTGCGGTGGGACCGTAAGCTTAAAACTTTTCCCAAACTAGTCACAATACGATTAAAATGTTACTCATGAAACCCAAGACAGTGATTCACTGAATACTTCAGCTGACACTTCTGGCTTTCACGCAACTCACATATGACTCAATTTTGATTTTGCTTATTAGAAGCTGACCAGTACACTTCCTCGTCCCAGTATACAGCCAGGTTTCAAGCCTCGCTGTGTGTGCACACATGAGGGTGTGTTCAAAGGTGCTGTGCCTCGGTGCATGACCATCCATGAGGGTCCCAGATGTGCACAGGCTGAAGGAGAGGGTGGGTGCAGACCAGAACTTTTCTGTCCCTCAGGACGCTGGCTTGCTTTCACTTTCTTCCGTCAACCTTTGGAGACTCTCGAAGATTCTTGGACAGTAACCCCGCGTGTTCATTTTGCACCGTGCCCTGCAAACTGCAGCTGGCCCTGGGTGTCACACCCCGGGAGCATGAGTCCATACAGAAGAGTGTATCCAGGCCCGGTGAGGGTGCAGGCCGTGGGAGGGTGTGCGTGGGTGGGAGCACGGGAAATCGGACATGAGGGAGAACTGAGAGTCTTCGAGAATGTGTCTGAGAGTGCCAGGAACCCCAAGATTCAGAATCCACCGGTCTGCGGGCTCAGGGATGTGGAAATTTACGAGTCCTCACTCCTCCAGGCAACTGTAATATCCACCAAGGTTTGAGGACCACTGGCCAGAGGTTTTAGGAGCTGCAAATAAGGCTGATGTTCATTCTTTAAGTGGAGGCTTAGAACGGCATAACGGCTCAGCACCATCTAACCACCTGTGTGATCATCTGAAGTTCAGTTTTCCCCCAAAGCCCAAGAACACCAAGGAACTGATGCGATATTAATCGCAGGAATCCCAGCCAGCGGCCTCCCTCGGCCTTTGCCTGGGCCTCAGGCCAGGCGGTGACTCACAGGGGCAGGCCTGAGCGTCAGGATGGATCAGCCCTGCTGGCCAGCTCTCCACCTCCACCTCCCTGCGTCCACAGGGTAGGCAGGGCCACTGTCCCGTTTCACCACTGTGGGTTTTGCTGCCTGAGACTCCCACCACCGAGACCTCAAACATAAGTGACCAGTGCTGGTCAGCACGTGCCACCCCCAGTCCCACAGGTGAGGGTCCTCATCACGCCCTCCCGGAGCCCAGCACATGCTGACCTTGGATCACTGCCTCCTCAGAGTCCAAGGTCAAGACCTCATCCTCTCACTGAGCCTACCTGGCTGGACTCAGGGCTGCAGGGTTGCAGGCATGGATGTGGAAGTCAGACTCTGCCCCTTGCCGGCGGGTGACCCTGGGCAGGTTACCTGAGCTCTCTGGGCCTCAGTGTTCTTATCTGGGAAGTAGGCCCGTGTTGACCCCTGGCCTCGGGCCTGGCCCAGGGAGTCAGGAATGGAGCCACCAGTCAGGGTCAGTGTGAATTAGAATTTGAGTCCTGCAAGCTTTGGGGGACAAAAGAGGAACCCTGTTTCCCAGGAGGGCCCTGGAATGGGAAAGAGGGCATTACATAGTCAGTCCGTGCCTAGGACCGACAGCTGTCTCCTCCGGCACTTCCCTGTCCCCCACCCCTGCCCAGGGCTTTCCTCCATGGAGACCCCTGCCAAGCCCCTACTCTGCATCAGGTCCTTTGCAGGCTCTTCAGGTAGATGAGGCCTAAGAGAGGCCAATGACTTACTTGCTCAAGGACACACAGCTTGTGGCATCTGAGATGCAAGCCCGACCCTCTGGGCAGTGTCAGCCCAGCCCCCCAATTCCTAGCTGAGTTCCTCTAGGCCTCCAGGACCCCGAGGCTGCCTGAGGCTGCCTGTCCCCCGTGGGGCGTCCCTCTCAATTCTCTGTGCAGCCGGGTAGCGGGGGAGCCCCGTGCCAGCTTTTCTATTATTCATACCTCCCCTCGGCTGCCAGCAGGGACTGGGCCCAGAGGCCCCGGCTTTGCCAGGAAAGATAAGGCACCAACGGCCCGGCTTGTCTTCTGAGTTCCATCCCATTTCCCGAAGGAACACAAAGGCCTGTTGTTCTCGCCCCGTGCGAGAAGCTGGGCCTCACTCTCGTGAAAGGAAGACGAGCCATTAGCGGGATTACAGCCGGTTAGATTTACAGCTTTTTCCTCGTGGCCACCTGTCCCCTCCTGTAATGTCGCACAGGCTCCAGAGGCAGGTGCCTGCCGTCTCCGGGGTCACGAGGGCAGAGGAGGCAACAGCTTGACTGAGCCCCTCCCACGCGCCAGGCTTGGCCCTCACGGCCTGGAAAAGACTCTGCAGCACATGTGGGCCCACCGTCCCATGTTACAGGGGAAACTGAGGCTTAGCAATGCGGAGTGGCGTGCCTAGATCACACAGCTGGGAGATGGCTTTGCCAGCATTCTCTGGCCTGTGCTGGGATGCCAAGCTGAGTCATTCGTCCTCAAAACAAGACTCGGAAGAAGTGAGTTCATGCATGCAAACCCTGCCCGCCCATGCCTGTGTCTCCAACCTCACAGGCAAGTCAAACAGGAGTCGAAAGCAAAGAACCCAAATTCAGGGCCACCAAAGGGAGTCCTGGGAGGTCTGTCTGCGGCCACTGCCTCTCCAATTCCTTGCGGATGGAGAGCCAGGCAGGCCGGTCGTGGCTGAGTCACAAGCCACGGCCTCACCTGGAGGTCTGGCAGGGCCCCCCGCCCCAAGAGGACTCCCGTGGCCTGGAGTGTCACGCGTGCCACCGTGCTGGGGAAGTGGGAGGCAAGGAGGTGGCACTCCAGGGTGGAAGAGGGGGCCTCCTCCTCATCCTGGCAGACGCTGCCAAGATGATGACGTCACTGCTTGCCACAGGATTAAGGTGATGTCACAAGGAGCAACTTAGTGCTAGGGCAAATCTCCAGAAGATTGGCACCGGGGATGCTTGGAGAGGAAGGAAACAGGGTGATGTCTGGGTCCTGCCACCCCAGTGCTGAGGCATTTAGAGATCAGCACTGCAGCTCTCCCCACTCCACAGATCAGGAAACTGAGGCCCCAAGAGCAGACGGGTTTATCCAGGAGCCCCAGAGACAGCAGAGGCTGTCTTAGAGCCAAGGAGGGTCTTAGACACAAAGCCTGACTGGGGGGCCCTTGTTGGAAAGTTCTCTGGCTCTGCCACCTGAAGCCCTGCAGGGGAACCCTCCTTCCTCCATGGGCTAGTGGGTAATAATCCACACCTGGTGAGCCTCAGTTTCCTTGTCCATCAAATGGGGATGATCATTTAAAAAAAATTTGACTTGGGAGTCTCACTCTCCCAAAGTGATCTGCCCTCCTCAATCTCCCAAGTAGCTGGACTACAGGCACGCATCACCATGCCCAGCTAATTTTTAAAATTTTTTGTAGAGATGAAGTTTTGCTATGTTGTCCGGCTTGGTCTTGAAATCCTGGGCTCAGGCGATTCTCCCGCCTCAGCCTCCCAAAGTGCTGGGTTTGCAGGTGTGAGCCACCACGCCTGGCTTTAAATGGGGTGATAATAATACCTAGCTGATGGGGTCATGAGGAAGAAAAAGCAGAGTAATGTTTGTCAAGGGGCCTGCAGACAACTGTCACCCTCAGGACTTCCTCAAGGCTGTCGGAGGAACAAAGACAAGTGATGACATAAATCCCTGCTGAGCACCTACTCTGTGCCCGCAGGCAAAGGGACAAGAGTTTCGCTGGGGACCACAAGGTGCTCCAGGACTGGCAGGACTGGCATTGGCAGGGACCAGGAGGGGAGCAACATCGAGTAATGTGTGGCGAATCCCATCTGCTCAGGCTGTGCTAACGGTGTGAGGGCCGGGGAGCTGTCAGTGCCAAGCAGGGAGGCCAGAGTAGCCCAAGGGGGTCAGTGTGACCACCAGAGAGTAACAAAGTGCCAGGCTGAGAGACTCAGACTTAACTTCAGTGGAGAATTCTCCCCAAAGGCTCCCACTGGCTGAGGTGCCAGGGACTCCAGGCTGCTGGGCCGAGATGACATGCCCCTCAGAAAAGAGGGGGTGGTGGAGCGTGGCCACTTCTCCGGGGGAAGAGGTGTCAACATGTCAACACCACGTGTCTCTGAGGGACCCTTCCTCCACATGTGCTGTGCCCACCATGCCAATGCCCCTCTTTCCTTCTCAGGGTCATCCTGAGGGAAACTAAGTCTGGGATGGGTGCAGTCACTGACTTATAAATGACAGAGCGGTGAGGAGGGTAGTGAGGGGATGGGGGTGGTTAAAAGCCTCAATCTTCATTGCACCCCCACCTTCCAGCTTCCTGGGGTGTTTCTTCCATTATCCACACACTTTAGAGTTTATTTCCTTATTCAGTCACTATTAAAAAAAAAATCAAGCCGGGCTCGGTGGCTCAGCCTGTAATCCCGTGCCTTTGGGAGGCT